>NW_019384686.1:140059-166900 GCF_000671375.1 Centruroides sculpturatus
GGAAATTCAAGTTTCTATTTAAATGTTTAAGATATATTGATACACATGATACTGAGTTTTACTAAGAGATTTTCCAAATTTTAACTCACGTAAACTGATTGGATATTTCACTAATAGAATCAAGTTCATTGATTAGTCTGTATTACTCACATTTCATTATCACATGATCGAAAATGAGTGCGATTTACTTAGAAGCATATATAAATCTATCAAAGTTGTGCAATATTCGTCTTTCAATTAATGTGATCTCAATTATCGTGCTCAATAAGCGTTTTAGATGCTTATATGAATTAATTAAAACTTTCAATATTGTTGATGACATATATGATCTATAATAATATTTCTGACTAAAGACTACGTGTAAATAAAATTATAAATAGATAAAAATAACAAATTTTTATAAAATAAATCGACGAAATTGAATGTAATACCATAAAGAAGAATTAGAATATTTTATTCTTGACACATATATGTTTTAGTATAATACATGGGATTAGTGAGGTTAGAAAACAGAAAAATTAATATTAATATATATATATTTTCGCTATTTAATTTTTTATATCTTTAATGATAAAAACAACTATTTTTTTCCTCTTTATATTATGAGAAATGCCTTCCTCCATTTTGGAAACGTCTGCAAAATGTCATCGTTCAGCTCCATCAAACAGTTTGCAATGATATTGATTTATGATATAATAACATTGATTTATGATATATTATAAGAAAAGAGACTTCTACAATTCAGCAAAACTTTCCATTAATTTAACTGTAAGAAAATCTCAAAACAAATGCATAAACTATGTTGAATGATTTAGTTTATAGATTTGTAGAAAATTGTTTTTCTATAAATAAAAATAGATAAAATAATTTTAATAATAATGTAAAATAAATTTTAAATAGGATTGTATTAAGCAAGTAAAATTATTTTGAAGAAAATAATGAAAAATTAAATCAATTCTAAACATTAAAATGTGACTAACTTCTCAACTGTGATTTACTAGTTTAAAAATCTCTCTTAAGTTATATTGTTTATAAATTAAAGTATAACTTCCAGAAATATCATTAAATTATTTAAAACGAGTTAAAATTTCGCTTCATTTGATGATAAACATTAAAGGAGAGAGAAATTTAGCAATATCATTCACGTTATTTACTGTCTACGTTGGTTGAGAGAAACTCGGAAAATATTCAAATAATAATTAAAATCTGAAGATAAATATTACTAAACTGTCGAAAATTTTATATTAAAATTTCTATACAAATATAAATTAAATAATCTTTTAATTATTTTTAAATTTAAAGTTTTAAAAAAATATATTGAATTTAGCAATTAATAAAACTTTGAAAACTTTTTAAAAATTTAATTACTTTGAAACGAATTTAAAGTATTTATATAAATTTTATATAATTTTTCTTTCGTAGATTTATAAAAGCAAAATTTAATATTTTAAAAATATATATTTTTATTCATATTTTATTAATTTTAGCAAATATTTTTCGAGAATTTAATAAAGAAATTACCATTATATATGAAGTTGTGATCTCCCATAGGCAAATGAATTCCCTGTATTTAGGAAAATAGTCTTCAATAACTTAAAAGGTTCCTTCTACTTACCCCAACTCTTGAATAAAAACATTATTCTTTGATTAAATATATTATTAGTATTATCATTATTATTTGCTACAGCTTAGCTTAGTTTAGCTGCTTGTATTCATTAGAATATTTTAATGGCAAATTTTAATTGTAAATGACTTCTTTTAAACAACTCTTTCTTCCTGATGAATTAAAGTTTGCATTCTAATTTTACTTTTTTTTTTTCTTTTAGTAAAAAGAAAAAAAATGGGGGTCGAATGCCAAAGGTGGAGGATGGATTAAATTAAATACTGTAAATACTTTGTCCTAAATTTTCTGTGTTGAAATAGGAATGCATCTTATATGCCATAAAATATGGCAATTAGCTAATAAAAATATTCATAAAGAAATTTGAGAAATTATTAATTATTTCGGTTAGTTTAAAAAAATACAAATTCTTAAATTATTTTACTGTATTTATATTTTTTAAAACTATGTATAATAATTAAAATTTACAGTGGCCGAGTGGATAAAACACTACTGAACACTGCTAGTTGGTGGCGAGTTTACGTCTGACCAACGAGCTAAAAACATAGTTTTCCGGGTTTTTTCACCTGTATAAAACCTAAATAGGGTCTAGTTTTCCGAAGAAATTCCTCCCGGAAGACATCCCCCTTGGCAGATTGCCCATACTTTATGTTGCTTTATCCCATCAATCCTATCATAAAATTCATCCGTATATACTTTCTTAAATATGGAATTTTAAAGATTTTTATAACATTTTGTAATATTTTTACATATAATGCAATTTCAGTGATATTTCTCTCTGCGTTTGTAATATTTCTCTTTATTAATAACGCACTAATAGGCCTATATAATGTATTAAATATTAATATAACTTCACTATTAACACTTCCATTAAGTAACTTACTAAACTTATTATTAAATAATAAACTGATTTTATTAAGATTTTTGATCTAATTGAATAATATAATTTATTTATTATAAAGAGCATTTTTAATTAAGAAATTTATTTTCATCAATAATAATTTTAATGCTATATTCATTAAATAACGAGAAAAATGTAAAAAGAAAAACGTTTTGATATTTTGATTGAAAAACAAAGATTTTGCATATATTTAAATGAGTTAATTCATTGTTTATTTATATAAAGACTGTAAACGATTATTTTAATAATAAATGTTTAAATAGTAAAATAATTTTTACGTAAAAATATTTCATAAACATTTGAATATTTAATTTACAAAAATCAAAATTTAAATATTAATATAATACAAGCAAAAATTTGCCATTATTTATCAGTTCTATGTAAATAAATTTTAAATGAAAGGAAATACATAATGAAAACTAATTGACGGAATATTTCGAAAGTATTTACGAAAATTTAATTAAAAATGAAACCTCAAACTTCTAGTTGAGTGTTTTATATTCTTTTATTATTAAATCATTATCTTCGCCATCAGCTCCTTTGACTGCAAGTGTTCATCTTCTATCGCTAGAATAATTCCTAAGGTAAGACAATCAAACATCTAAAAACTGGTTACTCGAGTCCATTAATCTCCTGCCGATCTCAAAATTATGACACATGACAGAAGTCGGTTCATTCTTGTGGTGTTTAGAAAACTTTCTAACTAGTTTCTAAATCATTTGATTGACACCGTGACATTAATACAATTTCTCCAAAGTCCAAAATACTTTTGACATATTTTTACTATATAAATAAAAATATAACTTCAAATATAATATGTTTTATATATTAAAATGTAAATTTTATTAATAAAGGTATAAATTTTTATCCGAATTTATCAATAAGATTTATTTCTTAGGACCAATATTTCAATCTTATATCGAATCAACTTCCAGACTTCTTAATGTTAAAGCTCTTTCTACATTATTTCGATTTATTATTGAGTTTGTATAAACAGTATTATATAAAATTTAACAGATAATTATGTAAATTAAATATAGTATATATTATAATATGAAATTGTAATCTAAATTATAAAATTATTCAATTAAAAGCTGGTAAGGGCTCTTGTTCGGCATTCTCGTCACTTGAACAGGAGGCTAACAGGGCCATTGAATTATACTACGATATACAATTTAAGTAATAACAAGAGGAGTTATTTTGTTGAATTATAGTAAATTTGTCTATTTAAAAATTAATTAAGTTTAAAAAATACTGACATATTAGCACAAAATTAAAATCTTCCCACCTCTTTGATTTATACAAACAAAATTTAATAGTACGATGCCCCATATATAGCATTAACCTCGCCCAGTTTCAAAATTTTTAGTTCATTTAGTCCTGAGATATAATGCACACCCACATACACACATATACAGAATTTTGTAATACTTTTTTACATTTTCGGGAATCTTAAAATGTCAAAAAGTCAAGAAATGCCGAAGAGCCTGAGGGTCAAAATTTGACCTATCACCATACTTTCCATATGTTATATTCTATAACATCAGGGAAGGTAAAAATGAAGTAAACATATGAAAAACTTATTCACAATCAGTGTGTACATACATTTTTCTGAGACACCCCGTATAATTTTATTATAAAAATTAATAGATAAAACAACGAAATAAATATCCTTTCCCTCAATAAATGTATCTAAATTTTCATTAAAATTCATAACTATTTCATTAGAAACTCTAGTGAAATCACGAAAACATCATCATCATCATCAAAAGTTACCAAGAAATAAAGAATATTTAAATTTTTTTCCTGAATGCTTCTAACTAAATCACAAAAACAAGTAAGAATATATGAACAAAATCTATTTATTTTCTTAATAAGTATGTGTTTATATACAAACTACAGTATATTTTACTGAAATTATGTAAGAAAAGATTAATATTTGAAGGTATGTGATGTAATTTAATATTTATTCAAGCGAGTGGAAGATAATAGGAAAATGAATCGATAAGCGAAAACCTTAATTATCCTATTTTCTATATTGGCAATGTGATTTAGAGAATCGAATTTTGAATTAGTCAAACATCATTAACCTTTTGAATTACAATTATGTAACCATAATTAAAGGCAAACGTTTATTATGTTCAGTATATACTCTTACTCATGAAGAATAAACGTGAAGTTTTTCATTTGTGTATCATGCATTCGTGTCGCTAACAGATGCTGCTATTGCTACAATGCCTGCAACAAAATATATTACAAAAGCTTAGAAAACTTTAGATCATTTCTATGGAAATTATTGAATATGATACACAAAAGAAAACATAAATAACAAGATATATTTTTATTTTTTATAAATTAGAATTCAACAAAATTGAATCTCTCTAAATTGCATTGTTTTTTATATATAGACTACTTCTTGATAAAAGAAAACAGAATATTCAAATTATAAAAATTTAAAAATATATAACAAATATAAAAATTAAAACTTTAAAATAAAATCAGACATTCATCCAAGATTTGCTAGAACAACATCCCCCAACCTCCTAAATATTTAAATATCTTTCAATTATATTTTACGATTTTCTGGAGATCGCGATCTACCGGTTGGGAATTATTCTCTAAAAGAAAGTAAAATTACATTATTTTAACATCAATTATTTCTACTAATTTAAAAATATATTTAATACATTTTAAAAGTATCAGAAAGATAAATATTATTTGCATTATTTTTGCATACACATTATTTTAACAATAAAATTAAATAGGTAAATATTACAAAATTCAATTACGATATTTTTTACATAAAAAAAGTATTTGCATTAAATTTTTTACAGGCAAAAAAAAAAAGAAATTTGCTATGATAATGAACGATAAGAAATTGGAAATATAATTTACATGAATAATGTAAATATCATAAGGAATATAACAATTATAGTGCAACGTATATAACTAGATAATAGAATGTAAAGTATAGATGATAAGAAAAACGGTTTTATTTCATTATAAAATGTGAATCCTCCAAGTGGATCAATCAATACCGTGTTGGCCAAGCGCCAAAAATCTGAGAGATGTGCCCAGTCGAATGCGACAGTCAGTTAAGCGGAAGTGCCATGTTGTATACAAATACAAAAGTCAATACATACTTTTGTTCAAAGTGAGTTAAGTAGTACTCAAAAACAATATATTCAATAAGTATCATTAAAAAGAAAAGAAATGCATGTAATTTCTATTGCAAAGTATGAGATTACTCTTTTAGTTTCATTGTTAATTTAGTAAATTTATTATTAAAATTGCATTTAGAAGGATTTTTATTATGAAATTTATCATCATTATATACATTTTTTTAAAGATTTTAAGAGATAAAAAGAACATCTCATTTAAGCACTTTTCTAGTCTTTTTTATGGAGGAACATTATTGAATTATACTAAGGTATACAATTTAAGTAATAACAAGAGGAGTAATTTTGTTGAATTATAATAAATTTGTCTATTTAGTATAATACATGGGATTAGTGAGTTAGAAAACAGAAAAATTAATATTAATATATATATATTTTCGCTATTTAATTTTTTATATCTTTAATGATAAAAACAACTATTTTTTTCCTCTTTATATTATGAGAAATGCCTTCCTCCATTTTGGAAACGTCTGCAAAATGTCATCGTTCAGCTCCATCAAACAGTTTGCAATGATATTGATTTATGATATAATAACATTGATTTATGATATATTATAAGAAAAGAGACTTCTACAATTCAGCAAAACTTTCCATTAATTTAACTGTAAGAAAATCTCAAAACAAATGCATAAACTATGTTGAATGATTTAGTTTATAGATTTGTAGAAAATTGTTTTTCTATAAATAAAAATAGATAAAATAATTTTAATAATAATGTAAAATAAATTTTAAATAGGATTGTATTAAGCAAGTAAAATTATTTTGAAGAAAATAATGAAAAATTAAATCAATTCTAAACATTAAAATGTGACTAACTTCTCAACTGTGATTTACTAGTTTAAAAATCTCTCTTAAGTTATATTGTTTATAAATTAAAGTATAACTTCCAGAAATATCATTAAATTATTTAAAACGAGTTAAAATTTCGCTTCATTTGATGATAAACATTAAAGGAGAGAGAAATTTAGCAATATCATTCACGTTATTTACTGTCTACGTTGGTTGAGAGAAACTCGGAAAATATTCAAATAATAATTAAAATCTGAAGATAAATATTACTAAANAATAATTTTAATAATAATGTAAAATAAATTTTAAATAGGATTGTATTAAGCAAGTAAAATTATTTTGAAGAAAATAATGAAAAATTAAATCAATTCTAAACATTAAAATGTGACTAACTTCTCAACTGTGATTTACTAGTTTAAAAATCTCTCTTAAGTTATATTGTTTATAAATTAAAGTATAACTTCCAGAAATATCATTAAATTATTTAAAACGAGTTAAAATTTCGCTTCATTTGATGATAAACATTAAAGGAGAGAGAAATTTAGCAATATCATTCACGTTATTTACTGTCTACGTTGGTTGAGAGAAACTCGGAAAATATTCAAATAATAATTAAAATCTGAAGATAAATATTACTAAACTGTCGAAAATTTTATATTAAAATTTCTATACAAATATAAATTAAATAATCTTTTAATTATTTTTAAATTTAAAGTTTTAAAAAAATATATTGAATTTAGCAATTAATAAAACTTTGAAAACTTTTTAAAAATTTAATTACTTTGAAACGAATTTAAAGTATTTATATAAATTTTATATAATTTTTCTTTCGTAGATTTATAAAAGCAAAATTTAATATTTTAAAAATATATATTTTTATTCATATTTTATTAATTTTAGCAAATATTTTTCGAGAATTTAATAAAGAAATTACCATTATATATGAAGTTGTGATCTCCCATAGGCAAATGAATTCCCTGTATTTAGGAAAATAGTCTTCAATAACTTAAAAGGTTCCTTCTACTTACCCCAACTCTTGAATAAAAACATTATTCTTTGATTAAATATATTATTAGTATTATCATTATTATTTGCTACAGCTTAGCTTAGTTTAGCTGCTTGTATTCATTAGAATATTTTAATGGCAAATTTTAATTGTAAATGACTTCTTTTAAACAACTCTTTCTTCCTGATGAATTAAAGTTTGCATTCTAATTTTACTTTTTTTTTTTTAACCAGACTACAGTGAAAATTTTTTGGGACCGGTACCAAAGACTTTTCCTAAATATTCTGTGCTGAAATGGGGATGAATCTTATGGGCTATAAAATGCAGTAATTAAATCCAATTGAAAGTAGTAGATGGTAGAAAGTACAATTATGGCTAGATGGTTGAGTGATCAAGATGCCAGCCTATTGCTCTTGGAACTTAGGGACGAATCCAGCTGAATTGATAAACCCTAGAAATTTTTTGGGATGTGTGTCTTTGATATGTTGAGCTCCATCCCTTACCTTCCAGCTGCCCTGTTGTGGGTCTGGCAAAATCCATAATGGACTTGACTAAAAAGCCATCTTTAGTGTCCACAGAGTGGAGAATCAAAAATAAATTAGTTATGATATATATTTTTGAAAATCAAATAAAATACTTCATAAATAGATATCAGTAATTTTTTAATGTTTATTAATNCAACGGAAATTCAAGTTTCTATTTAAATGTTTAAGATATATTGATACACATGATACTGAGTTTTACTAAGAGATTTTCCAAATTTTAACTCACGTAAACTGATTGGATATTTCACTAATAGAATCAAGTTCATTGATTAGTCTGTATTACTCACATTTCATTATCACATGATCGAAAATGAGTGCGATTTACTTAGAAGCATATATAAATCTATCAAAGTTGTGCAATATTCGTCTTTCAATTAATGTGATCTCAATTATCGTGCTCAATAAGCGTTTTAGATGCTTATATGAATTAATTAAAACTTTCAATATTGTTGATGACATATATGATCTATAATAATATTTCTGACTAAAGACTACGTGTAAATAAAATTATAAATAGATAAAAATAACAAATTTTTATAAAATAAATCGACGAAATTGAATGTAATACCATAAAGAAGAATTAGAATATTTTATTCTTGACACATATATGTTTTAGTATAATACATGGGATTAGTGAGGTTAGAAAACAGAAAAATTAATATTAATATATATATATTTTCGCTATTTAATTTTTTATATCTTTAATGATAAAAACAACTATTTTTTTCCTCTTTATATTATGAGAAATGCCTTCCTCCATTTTGGAAACGTCTGCAAAATGTCATCGTTCAGCTCCATCAAACAGTTTGCAATGATATTGATTTATGATATAATAACATTGATTTATGATATATTATAAGAAAAGAGACTTCTACAATTCAGCAAAACTTTCCATTAATTTAACTGTAAGAAAATCTCAAAACAAATGCATAAACTATGTTGAATGATTTAGTTTATAGATTTGTAGAAAATTGTTTTTCTATAAATAAAAATAGATAAAATAATTTTAATAATAATGTAAAATAAATTTTAAATAGGATTGTATTAAGCAAGTAAAATTATTTTGAAGAAAATAATGAAAAATTAAATCAATTCTAAACATTAAAATGTGACTAACTTCTCAACTGTGATTTACTAGTTTAAAAATCTCTCTTAAGTTATATTGTTTATAAATTAAAGTATAACTTCCAGAAATATCATTAAATTATTTAAAACGAGTTAAAATTTCGCTTCATTTGATGATAAACATTAAAGGAGAGAGAAATTTAGCAATATCATTCACGTTATTTACTGTCTACGTTGGTTGAGAGAAACTCGGAAAATATTCAAATAATAATTAAAATCTGAAGATAAATATTACTAAACTGTCGAAAATTTTATATTAAAATTTCTATACAAATATAAATTAAATAATCTTTTAATTATTTTTAAATTTAAAGTTTTAAAAAAATATATTGAATTTAGCAATTAATAAAACTTTGAAAACTTTTTAAAAATTTAATTACTTTGAAACGAATTTAAAGTATTTATATAAATTTTATATAATTTTTCTTTCGTAGATTTATAAAAGCAAAATTTAATATTTTAAAAATATATATTTTTATTCATATTTTATTAATTTTAGCAAATATTTTTCGAGAATTTAATAAAGAAATTACCATTATATATGAAGTTGTGATCTCCCATAGGCAAATGAATTCCCTGTATTTAGGAAAATAGTCTTCAATAACTTAAAAGGTTCCTTCTACTTACCCCAACTCTTGAATAAAAACATTATTCTTTGATTAAATATATTATTAGTATTATCATTATTATTTGCTACAGCTTAGCTTAGTTTAGCTGCTTGTATTCATTAGAATATTTTAATGGCAAATTTTAATTGTAAATGACTTCTTTTAAACAACTCTTTCTTCCTGATGAATTAAAGTTTGCATTCTAATTTTACTTTTTTTTTTTTTCTTTTAGTAAAAAGAAAAAAAATGGGGGTCGAATGCCAAAGGTGGAGGATGGATTAAATTAAATACTGTAAATACTTTGTCCTAAATTTTCTGTGTTGAAATAGGAATGCATCTTATATGCCATAAAATATGGCAATTAGCTAATAAAAATATTCATAAAGAAATTTGAGAAATTATTAATTATTTCGGTTAGTTTAAAAAAATACAAATTCTTAAATTATTTTACTGTATTTATATTTTTTAAAACTATGTATAATAATTAAAATTTACAGTGGCCGAGTGGATAAAACACTACTGAACACTGCTAGTTGGTGGCGAGTTTACGTCTGACCAACGAGCTAAAAACATAGTTTTCCGGGTTTTTTCACCTGTATAAAACCTAAATAGGGTCTAGTTTTCCGAAGAAATTCCTCCCGGAAGACATCCCCCTTGGCAGATTGCCCATACTTTATGTTGCTTTATCCCATCAATCCTATCATAAAATTCATCCGTATATACTTTCTTAAATATGGAATTTTAAAGATTTTTATAACATTTTGTAATATTTTTACATATAATGCAATTTCAGTGATATTTCTCTCTGCGTTTGTAATATTTCTCTTTATTAATAACGCACTAATAGGCCTATATAATGTATTAAATATTAATATAACTTCACTATTAACACTTCCATTAAGTAACTTACTAAACTTATTATTAAATAATAAACTGATTTTATTAAGATTTTTGATCTAATTGAATAATATAATTTATTTATTATAAAGAGCATTTTTAATTAAGAAATTTATTTTCATCAATAATAATTTTAATGCTATATTCATTAAATAACGAGAAAAATGTAAAAAGAAAAACGTTTTGATATTTTGATTGAAAAACAAAGATTTTGCATATATTTAAATGAGTTAATTCATTGTTTATTTATATAAAGACTGTAAACGATTATTTTAATAATAAATGTTTAAATAGTAAAATAATTTTTACGTAAAAATATTTCATAAACATTTGAATATTTAATTTACAAAAATCAAAATTTAAATATTAATATAATACAAGCAAAAATTTGCCATTATTTATCAGTTCTATGTAAATAAATTTTAAATGAAAGGAAATACATAATGAAAACTAATTGACGGAATATTTCGAAAGTATTTACGAAAATTTAATTAAAAATGAAACCTCAAACTTCTAGTTGAGTGTTTTATATTCTTTTATTATTAAATCATTATCTTCGCCATCAGCTCCTTTGACTGCAAGTGTTCATCTTCTATCGCTAGAATAATTCCTAAGGTAAGACAATCAAACATCTAAAAACTTGTTACTTGAGTCCATTAATCTCCTGCCGATCTCAAAATTATGACACATGACAGAAGTCGGTTCATTCTTGTGGTGTTTAGAAAACTTTCTAACTAGTTTCTAAATCATTTGATTGACACCGTGACATTAATACAATTTCTCCAAAGTCCAAAATACTTTTGACATATTTTTACTATATAAATAAAAATATAACTTCAAATATAATATGTTTTATATATTAAAATGTAAATTTTATTAATAAAGGTATAAATTTTTATCCGAATTTATCAATAAGATTTATTTCTTAGGACCAATATTTCAATCTTATATCGAATCAACTTCCAGACTTCTTAATGTTAAAGCTCTTTCTACATTATTTCGATTTATTATTGAGTTTGTATAAACAGTATTATATAAAATTTAACAGATAATTATGTAAATTAAATATAGTATATATTATAATATGAAATTGTAATCTAAATTATAAAATTATTCAATTAAAAGCTGGTAAGGGCTCTTGTTCGGCATTCTCGTCACTTGAACAGGAGGCTAACAGGGCCATTGAATTATACTAAGGTATACAATTTAAGTAATAACAAGAGGAGTAATTTTGTTGAATTATAATAAATTTGTCTATTTAAAAATTAATTAAGTTTAAAAAATATTGACATATTAGCACAAAATTAAAATCTTCCCACCTCTTTGATTTATACAAACAAAATTTAATAGTACGATGCCCATATATAGCATTAACCTCGCCCAGTTTCAAAATTTTTAGTTCATTTAGTCCTGAGATATAATGCACACCCACATACACACATATACAGAATTTTGTAATACTTTTTTACATTTTCGGGAATCTTAAAATGTCAAAAAGTCAAGAAATGCCGAAGAGCCTGAGGGTCAAAATTTGACCTATCACCATACTTTCCATATGTTATATTCTATAACATCAGGGAAGGTAAAAATGAAGTAAACATATGAAAAACTTATTCACAATCAGTGTGTACATACATTTTTCTGAGACACCCCGTATAATTTTATTATAAAAATTAATAGATAAAACAACGAAATAAATATCCTTTCCCTCAATAAATGTATCTAAATTTTCATTAAAATTCATAACTATTTCATTAGAAACTCTAGTGAAATCACGAAAACATCATCATCATCATCAAAAGTTACCAAGAAATAAAGAATATTTAAATTTTTTTCCTGAATGCTTCTAACTAAATCACAAAAACAAGTAAGAATATATGAACAAAATCTATTTATTTTCTTAATAAGTATGTGTTTATATACAAACTACAGTATATTTTACTGAAATTATGTAAGAAAAGATTAANATAATTTTAATAATAATGTAAAATAAATTTTAAATGAAAGGAAATACATAATGAAAACTAATTGACGGAATATTTCGAAAGTATTTACGAAAATTTAATTAAAAATGAAACCTCAAACTTCTAGTTGAGTGTTTTATATTCTTTTATTATTAAATCATTATCTTCGCCATCAGCTCCTTTGACTGCAAGTGTTCATCTTCTATCGCTAGAATAATTCCTAAGGTAAGACAATCAAACATCTAAAAACTTGTTACTTGAGTCCATTAATCTCCTGCCGATCTCAAAATTATGACACATGACAGAAGTCGGTTCATTCTTGTGGTGTTTAGAAAACTTTCTAACTAGTTTCTAAATCATTTGATTGACACCGTGACATTAATACAATTTCTCCAAAGTCCAAAATACTTTTGACATATTTAATAATAATGTAAAATAAATTTTAAATAGGATTGTATTAAGCAAGTAAAATTATTTTGAAGAAAATAATGAAAAATTAAATCAATTCTAAACATTAAAATGTGACTAACTTCTCAACTGTGATTTACTAGTTTAAAAATCTCTCTTAAGTTATATTGTTTATAAATTAAAGTATAACTTCCAGAAATATCATTAAATTATTTAAAACGAGTTAAAATTTCGCTTCATTTGATGATAAACATTAAAGGAGAGAGAAATTTAGCAATATCATTCACGTTATTTACTGTCTACGTTGGTTGAGAGAAACTCGGAAAATATTCAAATAATAATTAAAATCTGAAGATAAATATTACTAAACTGTCGAAAATTTTATATTAAAATTTCTATACAAATATAAATTAAATAATCTTTTAATTATTTTTAAATTTAAAGTTTTAAAAAAATATATTGAATTTAGCAATTAATAAAACTTTGAAAACTTTTTAAAAATTTAATTACTTTGAAACGAATTTAAAGTATTTATATAAATTTTATATAATTTTTCTTTCGTAGATTTATAAAAGCAAAATTTAATATTTTAAAAATATATATTTTTATTCATATTTTATTAATTTTAGCAAATATTTTTCGAGAATTTAATAAAGAAATTACCATTATATATGAAGTTGTGATCTCCCATAGGCAAATGAATTCCCTGTATTTAGGAAAATAGTCTTCAATAACTTAAAAGGTTCCTTCTACTTACCCCAACTCTTGAATAAAAACATTATTCTTTGATTAAATATATTATTAGTATTATCATTATTATTTGCTACAGCTTAGCTTAGTTTAGCTGCTTGTATTCATTAGAATATTTTAATGGCAAATTTTAATTGTAAATGACTTCTTTTAAACAACTCTTTCTTCCTGATGAATTAAAGTTTGCATTCTAATTTTACTTTTTTTTTTTTAATTAGACTACANCACTTGAACAGGAGGCTAACAGGGCCATTGAATTATACTACGATATACAATTTAAGTAATAACAAGAGGAGTTATTTTGTTGAATTATAGTAAATTTGTCTATTTAAAAATTAATTAAGTTTAAAAAATACTGACATATTAGCACAAAATTAAAATCTTCCCACCTCTTTGATTTATACAAACAAAATTTAATAGTACGATGCCCCATATATAGCATTAACCTCGCCCAGTTTCAAAATTTTTAGTTCATTTAGTCCTGAGATATAATGCACACCCACATACACACATATACAGAATTTTGTAATACTTTTTTACATTTTCGGGAATCTTAAAATGTCAAAAAGTCAAGAAATGCCGAAGAGCCTGAGGGTCAAAATTTGACCTATCACCATACTTTCCATATGTTATATTCTATAACATCAGGGAAGGTAAAAATGAAGTAAACATATGAAAAACTTATTCACAATCAGTGTGTACATACATTTTTCTGAGACACCCCGTATAATTTTATTATAAAAATTAATAGATAAAACAACGAAATAAATATCCTTTCCCTCAATAAATGTATCTAAATTTTCATTAAAATTCATAACTATTTCATTAGAAACTCTAGTGAAATCACGAAAACATCATCATCATCATCAAAAGTTACCAAGAAATAAAGAATATTTAAATTTTTTTCCTGAATGCTTCTAACTAAATCACAAAAACAAGTAAGAATATATGAACAAAATCTATTTATTTTCTTAATAAGTATGTGTTTATATACAAACTACAGTATATTTTACTGAAATTATGTAAGAAAAGATTAATATTTGAAGGTATGTGATGTAATTTAATATTTATTCAAGCGAGTGGAAGATAATAGGAAAATGAATCGATAAGCGAAAACCTTAATTATCCTATTTTCTATATTGGCAATGTGATTTAGAGAATCGAATTTTGAATTAGTCAAACATCATTAACCTTTTGAATTACAATTATGTAACCATAATTAAAGGCAAACGTTTATTATGTTCAGTATATACTCTTACTCATGAAGAATAAACGTGAAGTTTTTCATTTGTGTATCATGCATTCGTGTCGCTAACAGATGCTGCTATTGCTACAATGCCTGCAACAAAATATATTACAAAAGCTTAGAAAACTTTAGATCATTTCTATGGAAATTATTGAATATGATACACAAAAGAAAACATAAATAACAAGATATATTTTTATTTTTTATAAATTAGAATTCAACAAAATTGAATCTCTCTAAATTGCATTGTTTTTTATATATAGACTACTTCTTGATAAAAGAAAACAGAATATTCAAATTATAAAAATTTAAAAATATATTTAATACATTTTAAAAGTATCAGAAAGATAAATATTATTTGCATTATTTTTGCATACACATTATTTTAACAATAAAATTAAATAGGTAAATATTACAAAATTCAATTACGATATTTTTTACATAAAAAAAGTATTTGCATTAAATTTTTTACAGGCAAAAAAAAAAAGAAATTTGCTATGATAATGAACGATAAGAAATTGGAAATATAATTTACATGAATAATGTAAATATCATAAGGAATATAACAATTATAGTGCAACGTATATAACTAGATAATAGAATGTAAAGTATAGATGATAAGAAAAACGGTTTTATTTCATTATAAAATGTGAATCCTCCAAGTGGATCAATCAATACCGTGTTGGCCAAGCGCCAAAAATCTGAGAGATGTGCCCAGTCGAATGCGACAGTCAGTTAAGCGGAAGTGCCATGTTGTATACAAATACAAAAGTCAATACATACTTTTGTTCAAAGTGAGTTAAGTAGTACTCAAAAACAATATATTCAATAAGTATCATTAAAAAGAAAAGAAATGTATGTAATTTCTATTGCAAAGTATGAGATTACTCTTTTAGTTTCATTGTTAATTTAGTAAATTTATTATTAAAATTGCATTTAGAAGGATTTTTATTATGAAATTTATCATCATTATATACATTTTTTTAAAGATTTTAAGAGATAAAAAGAACATCTCATTTAAGCACTTTTCTAGTCTTTTTTATGGAGGAACATTTAAAAAATTAATAGTATATAAACTAATTTTGAAGAGATTTCACTAAAAGTATCGTTTTTTTTATAACATAAATAGTTTTTTTTTGTATAAAGAAACAGCTCCAACTTTTATAGCAGTTTCATTCATATGAAAAATTTAAAGGAAAAATTTTGCATTTAAAAATGTTTTGTTGCAGTTAATTGTCTTTTTAAATATAATAAATTAGTATAAAGGAATAATTTATGAGTAATTTGTTTAATTATACATGTATTTAAATGTGAAATTCTTCCTTTTTTTTTCCTGCTCTAAATTATACAAGATGCGTGTGTGTAAAATTCATATACTGAAAACTCGTATTAAAGATCAAATAAATCTTCGTCATATGACGATCTTTATGGAAACATGTAAAAATATGATTCATTACAACAATAAATAGGCATGTAAAGATATAACAATTTATCTACATTTTATATAATGTAGCAGACTATTCACTTCGATTATTATTAATTATATTTATGAATATGTTGGCAGTTTATATAACAATCCAGATATTCATTGCTTAATAAATATATTCAAGAGTAACAATTACTTAATCCTCATTTAAACTTTGATATAATTAATTAATTTTCAAAAGGTTTTAGATTCTAATAATTTATTTATAAAATTAATAACGTTTATTTTTAATCTATTAGAGTTGGGTGTGCCTCTTATAAACTTTTATAATTATTTATTTATCGTTAAAGTTTCTGCAGATATTTTTTTTTTATTATTTATGACTATTGTTTAATTAAAATTTAATAGATTATTTGTTTGAGAAATATTTTTAAAAAGTCGAATTTATATTATTGTGACATTGCCACAATTCCGACCGTTATTTTTAATCGCAGTTTAATTTAAAATTCACGTGACTTCCGGGCCATACCCGGACCTTTCTATATAATTAGTCGGGCCTATAGAATGTAAGCTTTTTATATCTGGGATTTTTATATTTAGGAGATAAACGAAGGACAGACAGACAGTGGGAATTTACAGGTATGTAATTTGCCCTAAAATTAATTATAATATTCTTTATTCAATTTCATAATATTATTTTTTAAAAACAAGAAATAAATAAATATTATTCCATTGCTGAAAAGTTTTTTCAAATTTAATAAAATGCTTTTTTAAAAAATGGAAAATAAAAATTCATCTATACGTATGTTAACATGATGCAAATTAGTTTATTTTTCCCGTATATTTATTATATTTACAAAACTAATTTCATTTTTAATAGATAAATTACTTTATTAATTAACAAAAAAAACCAGGGANAAAGTGGAGGAAATATAAAAAATATTTAGTAGTAAGTTGCATGTATATAATTATATTAATTATATAGTTTAGATGGTGCAGATTATTCATGATAAATGGGTGGTACTGTACATAGGGTAATAAATCCATCATATCTTCATATTTTTTTTTATAGTGGACTTGCCACACTTTCAAAATCAAAGGCTGGTGTATAATTTCAGTTTGTTTTTTTAAAAAAATTATTGAAGATTTAAACTCTTAAATGAAATTTTTAGATAAAAGTTTATTATAATGGTTATATTTCTTATATATAATTATTTTCTGATAAGCAATTGTAGCAATATTTAAGAATCAATAGGAGTTCGCGAGTGACTAGTTGAAAATTTATACTTTATTAAATAGTAAAATTCTGAGATAGAGTTATTCAACGGAAATTCAAGTTTCTATTTAAATGTTTAAGATATATTGATACACATGATACTGAGTTTTACTAAGAGATTTTCCAAATTTTAACTCACGTAAACTGATTGGATATTTCACTAATAGAATCAAGTTCATTGATTAGTCTGTATTACTCACATTTCATTATCACATGATCGAAAATGAGTGCGATTTACTTAGAAGCATATATAAATCTATCAAAGTTGTGCAATATTCGTCTTTCAATTAATGTGATCTCAATTATCGTGCTCAATAAGCGTTTTAGATGCTTATATGAATTAATTAAAACTTTCAATATTGTTGATGACATATATGATCTATAATAATATTTCTGACTAAAGACTACGTGTAAATAAAATTATAAATAGATAAAAATAACAAATTTTTATAAAATAAATCGACGAANTTACTTTTCGTGTCCTTCATTAACAAAAATCTTGAATGAGATCATTTAAAACTTTAGAATATTGCTAAATTAAGTAAGATAAATGGTGTAATTAACCACTAGTTCTAAAAATAAATTAATAAAATGAAATAAATTTCCTCTATTTATTATTAAGTGTAGTTTCTTTTACTTTTATCAACTTCTCAACAAACTCAATTATTCTTTAAAGAGTTTTAATTTGTTTGTAAGTCAGAAAAATTAAAAACAAAAGAAAAACAAAAATAAAAAAAAGTAAAACCTGTCTAAAACGGAAAAATATTCGATTTCTAAGATTCCAGTTTATACAGGTTTTATTGTAAATCTTTTTTTTTTTTTTAATTTCTCAAAATATATTTAATAGAATTTCATAATTTTTGGGGGGAATTTTGAAGAAATTTGAATACAAATATAACTTTTTCTTTATTATTTTTAAAAATATATATCTATTTTTATATAGATCTAAATGTCAAGAAGAATTAACTATGATATTAGAATGTAGAACATTAAATTTTTANAATGATCGTTCTACTTTATTTTTCAAATAATTCCTCACTCGTTATTCAATATCCAAATATATTATACTGTATATACAGTAAACCTGTCCAAAACGGAACGTGAAACCTGCCTAAAACGGAATAAATTCTTCTGAACGGAGCGATTTTCTGTACAGTAAAACCTGTGTAAACCGCACGGTACCGAATATTTTTTCCTGTTTGGCAGATTTCCGTTTTAAACAGGTTCTGTTAATACAAAAAAAAATCGCTCCGTTCCGAAGGTTTTTTTCAATTTTAGTACCGGTTTACACAGGTTTTACTGTATAAAAATTTTTGAAGTAGCATGAATTTCTTTTGTAAATTTGATATTTTATTATTTGCAAAACTATTTTGCCATTTCTTGAAAGACGAAGTGTGGATATGGAATATTTTCATTAATAATAATACATTTTTTAGTTTATGCTATTTTGAGGCATTTTAGTTTTTGTTTTATTTCTGGGTATTCTCACACGTTGTTCTTCGAGTGTGAAAAATGATATATTAAGAAAGATCTTTAGTTTAAAATCACTCAACTAAGTGTAAACTGAGATGAATGATGAGAAGTGATATATTATAATCATTTAAGAAGAGATAAAGTTGACAACAGTGATAGCAGAAGAACCATCCATCCATCTGGATACATTTGTTCTCGCTTCTGTGNAAAATAAATTAAATGCATTTAGAACTAATAGCGCTAATATGTAATATAGATCACTATTGACCATTATAATAGTTAAAATAAGTGTATTTTACCTTCTTGCAAGCTGTGACAAGTCATTTTATGTTTGACATGACTTCCACTTACATGGTTTCATTTTGTAAAAATTGTTGCTTGGCATCGACCCAAGAATAGATATAAGAAACTGTTTTTCACAAACGATATTTATTTGTATTATTAATGATAGATTTAATACAAAATTTCTTTCTTTTTGTTCCTTATTTATTCAGTTAACTTTTGTAATAATTTCCCTTCGTACAATTTTCAACTTCAACAATTTGGCTAATGATGTTTACTTTATGGATCCTATGTTGAAAGGCAAATTGTGCTAAGAATGGTATACATCAATGGAATCTAATTATATTTAAACTCACAAATATGAAATTATATATTCAAAATGTAATAAACTAAAACGTGATTTAAGCAATTTACAACTTAAATGGTTTCAGGTATATATATATACAATATTTTTATATAGAATAAAGTACGTAATGTATCTTTCTGAAAAGTATTTGTACCTAAAAAATACATATATATTAACGTATTTTTATATAGANTTAGAATAGATGTTGTTCTCTGATAACACAAGTAGAAAAAATGATTTTGACCCGCCATATATTACAAACTACTTTCAGTATAACATTTAAAAGATGACAGATACACTAACCAAGAATGAAAGTATACATAGTCTACATCTTATATTTCAACTCAGAATGATCTTCAAACATCGTTTTATGAGGAAAGTTACTTAAAATAAATACATGTCATTGTTTGTTTGAATTGTATTAGTTGATAAAAATTATTTATATCTGTAATTTATATTACTTTCTGACATTATTTTTATTCGTAACTCTATCGATTTTGTTTATTTCTACTTATATTTTTGTGGTTCTTTTCTATAATTCACAAATTGAATGGGATTGTTACAGTGTTAAATTGACCAGAGATAACTTCTTCAAACCACTAAAATGAAAATTGTTTATCTATATAATTAAATAGTAAAAAGATAAAAGAAATAGTGATATCTTTTAAAATTTCAATTAAGTTACCTTAAAGATAAATTTAGAATATAAAAAAAAATTAATGCAATTCTTTTTAGAATTTCTTTAAAAATATATAAAAAAAATTTTATACAGTGTCTATATTCGAACTCCATTAAATTCAAGACGTGCTTTTCCTGTATCTATCCAGCAAATAAATGACTTTCTTTGAAAGTTATTATTGTAACCAGTAGCAACTATCTTGATAGAATCAATTGCTGACTAACAATGTCTTGGTTTTTGGGTGAGAAAAACCTTAAGGACTTCATAAGAATGTACATTAAGTTAAGAATGCAACACTCCACAAATTATGCAATTCAAATGCAATTGTGGGATTAGCATATATTTGGATTTTTTGGGTATTTATTAAGCTATATGTATGTATACTTCATACGAGCTAACAAATATTTTTATGCAATATTCCAAACCAATTCTAAAAATTCCTTACGTGCGAGATGACTCCATGTTAAAAATTCAATTTTTTAAACTAGAACAGAATTTATAATATAAATAATACTTCAAATTTCTTGTAATTCCACTTTCGAGTAGTAAGAAGTACATAATTTGAGAATTCATTAGAGAATTCTTTAACTATTTTATGTTGCAAAGATAAATTTACGTTAAAAATTCAATTTTCCAACTAAAAAGTAGTATTTAAAACACGCATATTGTGTAAAATTTGTTATAAACTCCGGTTTTGAATGACATGAAAAGTTAAGATTTACGTAGAATTTCAGAATCGAGGATTAAACGTAGTTATTCAAAATTGAAAAACGAAATTATCCCCGTAATCTTCTTTAAAATCCATTAAAGTATTAAAGAAATACTGTATATCAATATTATGTAACCAATGAAGTTACGCATTGGCCATTTCGTAAGCAAATAGCAACAGAACTGCTTGGGCGTTTTATCGATTTTACAACACAATAATAAAGGTCATGGATGGAATTGATAAACTCTTTGACTTCGAAGTTCTTAATTTCTTATCCCAGAAGTAATCTTCAAAAAAAAATTAAGGAATAAACAATAAAATTAGTGATTTCATTTAGGTTACTTCAAGTGATTCGATTCTAAGATATTATTACTGAACAATAACTTTATTTATAAAATAAAGAAATTTGAGCAGTTTCCTATTTCTATCTAATAAAACTGGAAACGTGATAAAAAGTATTATTTATGAGACATTTTAACACGATATCTACTTTTTAATTTTTTTTTTTTTTAGAAGAAACTCAGGTTGTTGTTAGTCATCTGTCTTCTTTCATCTGACATTTTTCCTTTTTGGATGCACGTGATGGTATTAAAGATCTTCTAAAAATTAATAAGAAAAGTCATAGAATAGATAAAGAAAACTTCATTAAAAATAGAAAGTTGGGAAGAAGGAGGGGAGAAAAAATAGCTGAAAACTAAACTAACGATCATTTGCATCTAATAATACTTTTCGTAATCGATATTATTACAAAGATTTTCTACTAGTAAATTCGATTTTCTTTTTCCAATTTAATAAATTTTTTTGTTTAAGATATAAAAATTTATCTAAAAAATTAATTTAATATGCAATTAGTTGATACTTTCGACTTCTGTTGAGAGAGTTCCAATAAAAGAAAGAATATTTTTATAATTAATTTCACAGAAAAATATTAATAATTGATAATTACATTAAAAACCTAGATCTAAATTTCAATAGAATTTACTTTAAAAAAAATAATAGAATTTAATAAATTCTTTAATGTGAATCTCTTATAATTAGCATAAATTAATAATTGCGAATTTTAAAGGTAACAAGAAAACTTCCAAGATTTTCAAGAATTTATTAATAATTTTTTTAAAAATTCCTATCTCTTAGTTTAGCTAAGAGGAAAAATATGAAGAAAATTGTTTAAATAGAGATATTCATCTGGAAAATGCATTTGAACAATTAACGTGATTAAATATATTTTAGTTACAAAATTAAATTAAATATAATAATAATGAGAAATTTATCTCATTTAATTATTTCAAAATTAGGTGCAAAAGTTTGAAAATTAATTTACGGATCATATCCATGTTCTGATGAAAGGATTAATCCTATGTGCAGTATTAATCCTTCAATACAATCTTATAAAGAATAAATCTATATGTAATGAATTCCTGTGAAGAATTCTATATGTATTATAATGAACGAATCATATCTGCATGTAATTTATTCATATGCAGTAATTTAGATTCATGCATAGAATAGATCTACATCTACTAGAAGGTCGCGCAATAAGGTGTCAACTCCGTGGGGAATCCACGCTAGACACTGATCCAGACTCCATAATTTATCGTGAGTAGAACTAGTCGGGGAATCATTTCCCGTTCTTCCCACTAATCGACCCCATTGTGGATCAGGCCTACCTGTAATAAACGTAAATGTGACCGGTCACATAACCTGTATATGTTAGTGCATTTCCTTTAATAATCAATCAGTCGGAATGAATCGTGATTAAGTGCAATGCTATCATCTGCAAAATGGATCCCGTTTGCTCATAATTTCCATAAAATATACGTAAATTGGATTTAGAAAATGAATTAAGGAATGAGAATCGCATGCAATCCATTATATTGATGCAAAATTCTATTTTAATATAATCGTAGCTTACATAAATCTAGTTATGTTCAAGCGATTATATTCTGAATTATTTAGAATCCATGAGGTATATTAAATCAAATCTCTATTCGGAATATGTGTAATTATATTTAAGCACGATTCCTGCTTGAAATTATGTATTATATGTTAGCAAGATCCGTGCTATAAGTGAAAGAATTTATGCACAAATGATATCTGTTTAAATATATTTTCAATCGCATAATGGATCCCGTTTTAAAATATAATTTTGTATTTAAATATATTTAAATGCAGAATAAATCTTGTTTGAACATAATGCAGCAAAACAGGATCTATTCTTTACACGAATATATCCTGTAAGTTTAATATATGTTCTCTGTTGGAGAAAGTAATTTCGATTTTCTTATAAAAAAACACCTCATTTTTCTTTTTTGATATGTATGGAGTTGGGTTGAAATACTTGGAAAGAAAAAAATTTGGACAAAATATATTTTTAAAGAGGAAGAACAGCGTTAGAGATAAATACGTTTACACGATTCGATAGTGATTTTTTTTTGTTTAAAGAACACCGTTTCGAGATAGAATCTGCAACGTTTGCATTGAAATCATAAAAGACAATTTAAAAGGATTATGAAGGGAGACTCCAGTTGTTCTAGACGCATTAACTTAATGGGACGTCTAGAGAAGATTCTTAAATCTCTTCACATCATAAACGATTTGAAGAAAGATTTACTTTGACTAAGAGATTAAATAATATACGCACTTTAAAATCGAATTGTAAATAGAAAATGATTGACTTACCTAACATTTTTACGACAGCTCTTCTCGATGAAAGATTTTGTCTTCCTGGTCCTGGTCCATTTGTTGTTTCTGGTGAACATTTCCTTCTTCCAGGACCCGACATTCTAAGTCTTAGTCCTATAAATACATACAGTATGGAAATAACGCTGATGGGAAGGACAAAGAATAGAAAAGTTGATATTTCGAAGGCGTGTGGTAAAGGTCTTTTGACATTACAGACGGCTGACTCCCAAATTATTTTACCCTCTTCTGTTTCTCCGTAAACAATACCAAACTGTAAAGCTAGGGGCATAGCGAATACAGCCGCTATCATCCAGATAGCTAGTATCGTTCGAATAGCCCTAGGTAGATGGGACATGGTATGGGCTCTCAAAGGGTGACAGATAGCAACGTATCTTTCGACAGTAAAGGCCGTTATAGTCAAAATTGATGCATTTGTTGAAGTTTCCGAAGTCAAACCACGTATGACACAAACGCTCTCACCAAAAATATAAGGATATCTTACCCATAATTCATATAATTCTTGAGGCAATCCCAAGACTAAAAGGAGTAAATCCGATATGGCCAAACTGAACAGATAATAATTAGTTGCCGTATGCATATATTTGTTTCGAGCTATCACTATACAGGTACACACATTTCCAGTCGTTCCGGTAACAAGAATTACAGCATAAACAACAGTCATCGGTATGACGGTGCTAAGTGGACCCCTCTTAGGGCCCAGTCCATCATCCGAACTTTCGTTACCGTATTTCCATATATCACGTGTCAAGTTGTCGAGTGACATGAATGTAAAATTCAAGTCAACGTTCATCCCTACAAGGAACCATATCCTTCGACTGGGTCCCACATCTAGCCGTCCACTGACTAGCGACTGTACTGTAGTGTGGTGTGGCTGTCCGCTGCTTGCTTTCTGCCGCAATCGATAGCAGAAAGTTAAGCGACGCAACGTTCTCAATGGTTATTCTCTCAGCTGCACAGGAACCAAGTTTAAAGGTCAGCATCGCACTTCCGATATTTTAACACATGTTATTCTCCTATTTATATAATACAACAAGAAGTGCTTTAATATACACTTCATTAATATACCTCCGGTTTTATATCTAAATAGAATATGTTTAATCAAAACACCTTCTATTTTATCGGTAAATTTAGCTATTTTAAAGTAAATTTTATATCAGAAAAATATTCTGTTATAAAAATTATATACAATATAAAATAAAATAAAATATAAAACAAATATTCATATTTTCTTTCTTAAAATAATATTTAAATGTGAATATTTTAAATTTTATTTTATTTTATTTATTTGAAAATTAAAAAGTATTAACATAAGTGCAATTTAATTTACAAAATGTTTTCAAATTTCGTATTTATCACTTTATACACAATTAATACAAATCGTAGTGTTTATTTATAACACGTAACTTAATGTACAAATATTTATTTTTTATTCGTAAAATTACAAATATCTTTTTCTTATTTTTAACAAAGGAACAATACTTAAGATTATTTTCGTTAAAATTTAGCAATAGCCAGTAAAGGAGGAAACATCGAAATTTCAATAGAATTCCTTTGAGGAAAAATGGGTGGAAGCTATCAATTTCTAATGTCACAACGCCGACTGGTGAACAATGTCGGAAATAAGTACCTAACTTTATCAGTTTGCCACTGACCCCAACCACATGAAAGAAAGAATAATCTTAAACCAGACAACAAAAGAGTAACTAGAATGAAAAAATTTAATTTACAATTGATCATTTTAAAAATCAATTATATAAAAAAATATATATATATATTATCTTCGTTATTTCCGTTCATTTCGGCGTGCAACTTTCGTTCGTGCAACTTTCGTTCACAATTTGTTTTATATACGTGTATTGTTTTGATTTTAAAAATATCTTAGGAAAAAAAATCATTTATAGTATGGCATGTAAGAATTTATTGAAATTTCAATAAGATTTTGAGATTTCAATAGAATACTAAGCTGTATTTGATACAGTTAAAGTACAATTTGTGGCGATTTATTCAATTATCTAATGTATATTCGATCTGAGTACGAAATTAATTCATATAAATAACTCCTTATATTAATGTTCTATTCATCTATCATTCAATCAAGTGATGAAAGTAAATTAATTAAGGATTGAAACTCAAAAGAAGAAGAGATCTTGACCAGAAAATCATACCTCTTATAGATGAATGATTATTTTTTATATTATTATTATTACATAACCGGTCATCGAACTAAATTATTGGAGTTTTTTTCAGTTTTATAAATGCACTTTTAATAAGCAAAAGAATCTTCATAACTCATTATCCATAATAAATTAAAGAATTAATCATGCATTATCTATGATTAGAGATTTAAAACTTCGTATCTGATACAGAACTTTTACAGTAGAATCATAAAGATTACATGCTTATATATCATTTGATTAATTTTTAATAAAATTTTAGTGATATTATATAAAAAGAAAGAGGAAAAAATGGAAGAAACTCGAAAAGATCAGTTTCCTCTTCCCATAGATCGAAAATGGTTGGATTTGATATTGATAGGTCTATTTATAGGCGTACTGTATATATTCAATACATATTTACAGTATACTGAATAGAGATATGCCATATATTATAAATAAACTTTTACTTTTATTCAATAACTAATAAAGAAACTAATAAGATTAAAGAGCATCGATTGAAACTAATCTTTTAAAAAGTATTGTATAAAGATCACAGGAAGAGTAATATTGGAAAAGAGGAATCATGTTAACACAAAACAGTTTTCACTTTTATTCCTTCAAATGTGCACTCAGATAAATTAAAATAACAATTATAATTGAAAAATATATTACCGTTATAAAAAGCTATTTGAAAAATTAGTTATATAATAACATTTTTTTTTAAAAATATAGTGATATTTATATTTTTCTAT
>NW_019384686.1:171648-177622 GCF_000671375.1 Centruroides sculpturatus
ATTTAAATAATAAAAATATTTAATTAATTTTATTTTTAAGTTATAAAAGTAATGATATAAGTTAGATTTGATACAATAATGGTTGAAAAATAAGAGTGATACCATAATGATGTTTGTATTAAGGTACACTCAAACATGACCTAAAGAGAAAATAATGGAGCATAACCGAGTCTGCAGGAACACTAAAACTATTACAGTCAATCTTATGACAATGTTGTATAAACAACAGTTTCTGTAGCAAAATGTAGCTTGGTTAAACTATAGTTGTATTGTATTTTGTTCAACGACCTACCCCCGTATACAACCGTTTATCAAGTTGTCAAGCAACAGTCTTGATTTCAAACAAAAAAAATATTAAATAAATTTCTTCAAAAATAAGATTAGAATTTTACATATAAATTTATTTTAATAAAAAAAAATAAAAAATTTATTTAGTTTTTATTCTTATTAAAATAAATATAAAGATATTTAAAATATCTAAAATTATTTACTTATTTTTAATATTTAATTTAATTTTTTAATTTTTCTATAACGAAGAATTATCAACTAAAAAAGGGTTGGAAAATAACATTATTTTTTTTTGTAAATAGTTCTCTTTGAAAATATGTCAAGTTGAATCATGTGAAAAAAGGAAGAAAGGGAAAAAAATCAAGATCCATGATTCATTTGAGAGAGAGAGAGAGAGAGAGATTCCTTGATGTTGGAAAGGTACTATACACTCTGACAACATTTGCTTTGTTTACTTTTATATGTTCTACTTTCTATTTTACTTTTTTCTTTGAATAATTCAGATATTTTTCAAATCTAACTTTATTCAAAATTTTATTTCAGAAATAAAATAAGTTATTTACAAATATAAAACTTTCAAAAAAACATCTTTACTCTGAAAATATTCAAATNGAAAATTAATTTACGGATCATATCCATGTTCTGATGAAAGGATTAATCCTATGTGCAGTATTAATCCTTCAATACAATCTTATAAAGAATAAATCTATATGTAATGAATTCCTGTGAAGAATTCTATATGTATTATAATGAACGAATCATATCTGCATGTAATTTATTCATATGCAGTAATTTAGATTCATGCATAGAATAGATCTACATCTACTAGAAGGTCGCGCAATAAGGTGTCAACTCCGTGGGGAATCCACGCTAGACACTGATCCAGACTCCATAATTTATCGTGAGTAGAACTAGTCGGGGAATCATTTCCCGTTCTTCCCACTAATCGACCCCATTGTGGATCAGGCCTACCTGTAATAAACGTAAATGTGACCGGTCACATAACCTGTATATGTTAGTGCATTTCCTTTAATAATCAATCAGTCGGAATGAATCGTGATTAAGTGCAATGCTATCATCTGCAAAATGGATCCCGTTTGCTCATAATTTCCATAAAATATACGTAAATTGGATTTAGAAAATGAATTAAGGAATGAGAATCGCATGCAATCCATTATATTGATGCAAAATTCTATTTTAATATAATCGTAGCTTACATAAATCTAGTTATGTTCAAGCGATTATATTCTGAATTATTTAGAATCCATGAGGTATATTAAATCAAATCTCTATTCGGAATATGTGTAATTATATTTAAGCACGATTCCTGCTTGAAATTATGTATTATATGTTAGCAAGATCCGTGCTATAAGTGAAAGAATTTATGCACAAATGATATCTGTTTAAATATATTTTCAATCGCATAATGGATCCCGTTTTAAAATATAATTTTGTATTTAAATATATTTAAATGCAGAATAAATCTTGTTTGAACATAATGCAGCAAAACAGGATCTATTCTTTACACGAATATATCCTGTAAGTTTAATATATGTTCTCTGTTGGAGAAAGTAATTTCGATTTTCTTATAAAAAAACACCTCATTTTTCTTTTTTGATATGTATGGAGTTGGGTTGAAATACTTGGAAAGAAAAAAATTTGGACAAAATATATTTTTAAAGAGGAAGAACAGCGTTAGAGATAAATACGTTTACACGATTCGATAGTGATTTTTTTTTTGTTTAAAGAACACCGTTTCGAGATAGAATCTGCAACGTTTGCATTGAAATCATAAAAGACAATTTAAAAGGATTATGAAGGGAGACTCCAGTTGTTCTAGACGCATTAACTTAATGGGACGTCTAGAGAAGATTCTTAAATCTCTTCACATCATAAACGATTTGAAGAAAGATTTACTTTGACTAAGAGATTAAATAATATACGCACTTTAAAATCGAATTGTAAATAGAAAATGATTGACTTACCTAACATTTTTACGACAGCTCTTCTCGATGAAAGATTTTGTCTTCCTGGTCCTGGTCCATTTGTTGTTTCTGGTGAACATTTCCTTCTTCCAGGACCCGACATTCTAAGTCTTAGTCCTATAAATACATACAGTATGGAAATAACGCTGATGGGAAGGACAAAGAATAGAAAAGTTGATATTTCGAAGGCGTGTGGTAAAGGTCTTTTGACATTACAGACGGCTGACTCCCAAATTATTTTACCCTCTTCTGTTTCTCCGTAAACAATACCAAACTGTAAAGCTAGGGGCATAGCGAATACAGCCGCTATCATCCAGATAGCTAGTATCGTTCGAATAGCCCTAGGTAGATGGGACATGGTATGGGCTCTCAAAGGGTGACAGATAGCAACGTATCTTTCGACAGTAAAGGCCGTTATAGTCAAAATTGATGCATTTGTTGAAGTTTCCGAAGTCAAACCACGTATGACACAAACGCTCTCACCAAAAATATAAGGATATCTTACCCATAATTCATATAATTCTTGAGGCAATCCCAAGACTAAAAGGAGTAAATCCGATATGGCCAAACTGAACAGATAATAATTAGTTGCCGTATGCATATATTTGTTTCGAGCTATCACTATACAGGTACACACATTTCCAGTCGTTCCGGTAACAAGAATTACAGCATAAACAACAGTCATCGGTATGACGGTGCTAAGTGGACCCCTCTTAGGGCCCAGTCCATCATCCGAACTTTCGTTACCGTATTTCCATATATCACGTGTCAAGTTGTCGAGTGACATGAATGTAAAATTCAAGTCAACGTTCATCCCTACAAGGAACCATATCCTTCGACTGGGTCCCACATCTAGCCGTCCACTGACTAGCGACTGTACTGTAGTGTGGTGTGGCTGTCCGCTGCTTGCTTTCTGCCGCAATCGATAGCAGAAAGTTAAGCGACGCAACGTTCTCAATGGTTATTCTCTCAGCTGCACAGGAACCAAGTTTAAAGGTCAGCATCGCACTTCCGATATTTTAACACATGTTATTCTCCTATTTATATAATACAACAAGAAGTGCTTTAATATACACTTCATTAATATACCTCCGGTTTTATATCTAAATAGAATATGTTTAATCAAAACACCTTCTATTTTATCGGTAAATTTAGCTATTTTAAAGTAAATTTTATATCAGAAAAATATTCTGTTATAAAAATTATATACAATATAAAATAAAATAAAATATAAAACAAATATTCATATTTTCTTTCTTAAAATAATATTTAAATGTGAATATTTTAAATTTTATTTTATTTTATTTATTTGAAAATTAAAAAGTATTAACATAAGTGCAATTTAATTTACAAAATGTTTTCAAATTTCGTATTTATCACTTTATACACAATTAATACAAATCGTAGTGTTTATTTATAACACGTAACTTAATGTACAAATATTTATTTTTTATTCGTAAAATTACAAATATCTTTTTCTTATTTTTAACAAAGGAACAATACTTAAGATTATTTTCGTTAAAATTTAGCAATAGCCAGTAAAGGAGGAAACATCGAAATTTCAATAGAATTCCTTTGAGGAAAAATGGGTGGAAGCTATCAATTTCTAATGTCACAACGCCGACTGGTGAACAATGTCGGAAATAAGTACCTAACTTTATCAGTTTGCCACTGACCCCAACCACATGAAAGAAAGAATAATCTTAAACCAGACAACAAAAGAGTAACTAGAATGAAAAAATTTAATTTACAATTGATCATTTTAAAAATCAATTATATAAAAATATATATATATATATATATTATCTTCGTTATTTCCGTTCATTTCGGCGTGCAACTTTCGTTCGTGCAACTTTCGTTCACAATTTGTTTTATATACGTGTATTGTTTTGATTTTAAAAATATCTTAAGAAAAAAAATCATTTATAGTATGGCATGTAAGAATTTATTGAAATTTCAATAAGATTTTGAGATTTCAATAGAATACTAAGCTGTATTTGATACAGTTAAAGTACAATTTGTGGCGATTTATTCAATTATCTAATGTATATTCGATCTGAGTACGAAATTAATTCATATAAATAACTCCTTATATTAATGTTCTATTCATCTATCATTCAATCAAGTGATGAAAGTAAATTAATTAAGGATTGAAACTCAACAGAAGAAGAGATCTTGACCAGAAAATCATACCTCTTATAGATGAATGATTATTTTTTATATTATTATTATTACATAACCGGTCATCGAACTAAATTATTGGAGTTTTTTTCAGTTTTATAAATGCACTTTTAATAAGCAAAAGAATCTTCATAACTCATTATCCATAATAAATTAAAGAATTAATCATGCATTATCTATGATTAGAGATTTAAAACTTCGTATCTGATACAGAACTTTTACAGTAGAATCATAAAGATTACATGCTTATATATCATTTGATTAATTTTTAATAAAATTTTAGTGATATTATATAAAAAGAAAGAGGAAAAATTGGAAGAAACTCGAAAAGATCAGTTTCCTCTTCCCATAGATCGAAAATGGTTGGATTTGATATTGATAGGTCTATTTATAGGCGTACTGTATATATTCAATACATATTTACAGTATACTGAATAGAGATATGCCATATATTATAAATAAACTTTTACTTTTATTCAATAACTAATAAAGAAACTAATAAGATTAAAGAGCATCGATTGAAACTAATCTTTTAAAAAGTATTGTATAAAGATCACAGGAAGAGTAATATTGGAAAAGAGGAATCATGTTAACACAAAACAGTTTTCACTTTTATTCCTTCAAATGTGCACTCAGATAAATTAAAATAACAATTATAATTGAAAAATATATTACCGTTATAAAAAGCTATTTGAAAAATTAGTTATATAATAACATTTTTTTTTAAAAATATAGTGATATTTATATTTTTCTATGATATTATTACAGAATCTTATAAAATTCTTTGCAAAAAATTCAAAATTAAATGTTGCAAATCTTTCTATAAACTTTGTAAAATTTATTGATTGATTTAATTCCTTAATTCTCCATCGTGTAAATATTTATTAATTTTAATATGATCGAAAATAACAGTAAAAAATCTATTTATAAAATATTTTAAATTACTTAAAAATTACAATAAATAAATGAAAATTTCAAATATATAACTTATAAATTTTATATACAGTTATAAATATGTAAGTCATATAATTTATAGTCTCACTTCAAAGGAAAAAATATTAAAATAAGCGAAAGTGATATAATTTAGTTACAAGAAACACGATGCTGCTCTTTGTAAACACATCAATCAATAATTAAGGGAACAAATTGCTGTTGTTACTTGACTACTATGTTATATATTGCATAATGGAGTGTTATGTAAAAATTAGTGACTAAATTTTATGCTATAAATAATTTATTACTGTTTGCCTATAAATATTAAATTTGTGATCTGAATATATACATATGTGTATATAATATAACTGAATAATATAACAATTATGAATCTATAACTTTAAAATAAAGAATTAAAATAAATAATTATTACATTTAATTTTATATATTTTTTAATTATTTATTTTAAAAATCATTAAAATTAACAATTATAAATTTATAATTTTATTTTAGTATTCAGTTATATCTAAATTTAAGATAATATATTTAATATTTATAGGAAAACGATAATAAATTACTTATCTTAT
>NW_019384686.1:180717-183830 GCF_000671375.1 Centruroides sculpturatus
AAAATTTATTTTATTATAAATAAAATAAACTTAATTAATTAAAATATTTTTATTTATTTATAAAATTATTAATATTACAAAAAATAATTAATACATTTTTTTTTAATTTTTACCTCAATTAATTTTTAAAAATTTTCTATCATTAAAGATATATAATTTACATTTTTATTAAGACTATATCAAGAGATTTTTACGTGATATTTAATTAATTTTTAATTAAGCGTAAAGTTTAATAATCTTTAAAAATTAATTAATTTTATTCATTTAATTCTTAAAATAAATAGAATTAGAAATTTAATTAAATTGCAATGTTGATTACCTCAGTAAGTTTGATCGGTATTCTTAGTTGAATTTTTAGTAAAGTTATATTGGATATTTTAACACATTTCATTAAATTATATTTAATAAAGTTTAGGATTAAATTAATATATTAATTTAATTTAAACCCCTAGTCTATTACATAATTAATTTCCTAATGTAATTATTAACATTATATTATAATATCATCGTTATCAATTCTAAAAGAAATTTTAAGTTTTTTTTCCCCCCTTAAAAATATCAAGCTTATTATTAAATTCAATTAATTTAGTAGTAAATTGTTACATTTAATACTTAATTCAGTTACTATAAATTTGTTTGTATTAAATTAAAAATTAATTTACTGATATAATCAATAGTAAAGTCAATAGTAGTGTCAGTAAATAAATTTCAGTTATAATCAGTAATGATTGCTGTAGTAAGTAAAGTTCACTCTTACAATAACAGCATGTAAATTATTGTTGTAATTGGTAGTAAATTCAGTAGTAAGTAAATTGTTTACAATCAACAGTAAATCCGATAGTAGGTAAATTACTCTTACAAGTAGCAGTAAATTCAGTAGTAAGTAAATTAATGATACTTAAGAAGTAAGTAAATAACTGTTTAATTAGTAAAAAAATTCAGTAGTAAATGAATTATTGTTGCAATTAGCAGTAAATTCAGTAAGTAATTTGTTTAGTCAGCAGTGAATCCAATAGTAGATAAATCAAATTCAGTAGTAAATTAATGTTGCGATTAGTAAGAAAATCAGTAGTAAATTAATGTTGCGATTAGTAAGAAAATCAGTAACAAATTAATGTTGCGATTAGTAAGAAAATCAGTAGTAAATTATCACAATTAGCGAATTTAATAATGAGGGATACAATTATATTTATTAATATTAATTTAAGTGAATTCAATAATGAGATTCAATAAGTTGCAAGGTGTTATTTTTTAAATAAAATTAAATTATTGAAGAAATTAAACTGGAATATTTCATGTATTTTTAATAAACATTATTAGAACGTCGTTAGGAGTAAATACTAATTTCTTTTTACGTAAAAAAACGAAATGGGTAAATTACATTGTGAGTTTTTTCGATCTAAAATAGCGATTACGGATCTTTGGCTGTTCTCCAACTCAAATGCCTGTTGCTATTCTACTAAAATACCAACTACATCAACCTGAAGAAACATACCTTCTTCGTATTAAAGATTAATACACGAGAATCAAACCTTCATAAATCTTTTACCAATGATTTCTTATCATCGAATAATGATACATGAGCAATAAATGATTTATATTTTGCCTGAAAATATTTTATGTTTGGAGAAATACAATTTTTACTACTTTTTTTAAATGTTCAACTTATATTTCTTCATCTTAAAAATTCGTCTTGTAGTTATTTAAGATTTTTAAACATGAATTTAAAAAAATTTCTGACAACTTGATTCCGAATAGCATACTCTAACGTTATTAATAGATGAATGATCTGACAGCTATGGGATATTATAAATTAGATGTTGGATTTATTGCAGTTGGACGTCCTCCAATAACATTTTTAATTGATTCTTTGCACTAAGAAAGAAACATTACAAAGAAGTTTCCATTTCTAGATTATTTTAAATTGGTTTTGAACAATGGTGATACCGGCATAAAGGAAACGATTTCAGATTTTGCCAACTTTTAATTAAAAAAAAACTCATTTTCTAAATAATTAAATAAGTTTTTAATTAAAAGTAAAATGGAGCTTTTCAAAATAAATATATAAATAAAAAAATTTGAAGTTTAGGATTTGAAAGTTCACTAAAAAATCTTCGTTATTTATGTTATCAACTTTCCATTTTTTGATATTATAAAAGTTCTTGAATTTTTCTAGAACTTAAACCACTGTTTAAATTAAGAAAAACATTATAATAAATATATTTAGAATATATTTTTTAATATGTAATACATTTTTAATATTATAGACATACTTGAAGATTTGATTATTCGATTTCTTTCATTGCAAGAAATAGATTTTTGGTAGTGTTTTTCTAAGTTTAGGAACTGGCATCAAAATTTATTAGTTTATTTTTTAAAATATAAATATAAAAAATTTATTTAATAAAATATATAAAATTATCAAGGGAATACTCAATGATTTCAATGATTCAATGCAAGAAAATAATTTGTTTTCTTATAGCTCATTAAGAAAATCAATATAATATGAAAGTATAAACAAGAGATATAAATTAATAATAAGAAAAAAATTGCTTAACAGTTTATCAAACAAATAATTTAATAAATAATTCATAAAGTGAATAGTCTGTTAATCCAATATTCATAATACTTATTAATGTTTTTGTATCATATACATAATCCTCGAAGGTATTTCCTCCATTCCATTCAATATAATTGTTGATAAAAAAGTAAAGCTAACAAAATTTTAAACTTTGTAAAAGTTGTATAAATATATAAATTCAATTTTCAACTTTAATAATTGAATTTTTTCTTTAACAAACAATTTTAAAAATTGAAATGTAACTAAAATAAAAATGTCACTTTAATAACATGAGACAAATAATACATAATTAATTATATAAAATATTTTACTGTATATAATCAAGTATTAATCAATATATATTGATAAATAATTTTTTTTATTTTATAAATTGTTATATAAATTTAAATTTTCTTTACATAAAACTGTTTTTTTTTTATATCCTGATAAATGTTTTATAAATGGCATATGTTTTAAGTTGCTAAATTGAACCATTCATTACTTTATGAATTTGATAAATTTATATAATTTATAATGATTTACACAATTTATG
>NW_019384686.1:188025-190265 GCF_000671375.1 Centruroides sculpturatus
GTATTATAATTAATTTTTATTAATATAATATGATATTTCTTGTAATATATTTTTATATTATTTTAATTATACTTATAAATAAATGAAATATAGAGTCGAAGAAATCTTAAAAACGTTCGAAATTAGCTGAATTAAATCTATTTTCAGAATTAATTTCTGTCAATATAAGAAAGATAATTTAATATTTATAGAAATTTGTAAAGATTCCAAACATAGTTGTAATTCCCAGACGTATAATAAATATTTTCTCGGTTCTAAATTTTTATGATGTTTTCGATAGAGAACATTTGTAGAATTTAGGACAAGATCACAAAATGGACAATAATAAATTTTTTAATGAGTTATTAACACCTTAAACGTTTATTATAATAACAAAACGACGTACAAATAGTTTCGATTATTTAAAATTCTTTGGAGTAAAATATTTAATTTAAAAAAAAAAATTACGAACGTTATTAAGGTTTTAGAAAGGTTTTCCTGATGTTAATTTTTTAGAATTTTTAATGCTTAAGGTCAACTTTATCATTTTTCTTTAAAAGATTGATAATGTAATTTCATACCGTCTAGTCATTTGGGAACTCTATTTATAATAGTGTTATCATTATTATGTTTACCATAAAGATTTTTCTTAAATTTGATAACTTTAAAAATTATGTTTTGAAGAAAAAGTTTTTTTTAATACTCCTAGACTATATATATATATTTTTTAATATAAGAAGTAAGCGCAGCACGTATTTTAATACTCCATCTTATAATAAATGTTTCTAGAATTATAGTTTCATATATTGAAAAATCGTATTACTTAATCGTATTTTCTTTCATATTGATTTAATTTTACTGGGGGGGAAACTAAAAAGTAAAGTACACATACAAAGTATATAAATAACGCTTAATCTATTTCTTTTATTGATAATCTACGAAGAAAAAACATCCATGTTGGACAATATCCGTTATTTTTTGGAACCTTATTTGTTCTGAATGAAGTTTCATCAAGTATTGGATATCTGTTTGTTACAATCGATTGAACAGGAGATTGAGGTAAAGTTTCTAAAACATTAATTGTTTGGATTTTGATGTTATAATACAAGTTAAAAGGAAAAAATCTTTAAAAAATTACTTCTAGATTACTAAAAATTGATATTATAACAGTTGATTTTCTTATAAAATAAATTAAATCGTAGTTATAGAATTTGAACTCGTGTCAACAAATTAATTTCTTCGAAAACAAAATTAAAGTCTTAGGAAATAATTTGTTTGGTTTAAGATAGGACGAACCCACGCCTTTTATTAATGAAACTAAAAATAAAGATAATTAAATAAAGATGGAATACCATCAAGTGTTGAAATAGAAACACACCTTGTGTTAGTGAATCAAAAAATAAATAAAGATAATTACTAAGATCCCTGGTGTATAACGAAAAGAAATCAAGGAGGAAAAGATCGGTTCAGAACCCACGCTTTTACGTAAAAATGACATAAACTACTTTAAAAATTATTTAAATAATTTGGCATACGAGATAACTATTTAATATTCTGCTATTTTTTTAAAATATTGTATATAAGATAAATATCAAATTTTATCATTTATCAACCTTACGATCACATTACGAATTAGCATATTACAAATAAAAATTAAAATGAGAAGCATTATAAAAATAGAATAATTTACATTAGTATCAGATCGAATTCTATTATAAATTTGTTTATTTATGTAAATGATAAATGAAAAAATTTTGAAATGCATGGAAATAAAATGCAAACAAGGAATATAGATTATTCAAAAATGATGTTTTTCTTATTTAAATAAATAAATAAATATATATATATATACTGGACGACAAAAAAAAAAAATAATGCACCATGAAGGAGTTGTTGGATTTGAATAAAAATTGATATGTTGCATCATCTTAGCTAGATATGTAAATGATTAGCTTTTGAGAGTAGGTTTTTGTGTTATATCGCCACCAGAGGGAAAAAAATGTTTCCGCTGCCTGGTATAAAGGTGCACACTGTGACGACTTGTGCATATTTTCTGCGCTTTTATTCATGGTTTTGACTTCATTGAGTGACAGACATGCCTCTACGACGCATTCGACAGCCTTACACTCAGTTAAGTGAGTTTAAGAGAGGTCGCATTGTTGGATTGAGAGGAAGATGGTCATACTGCCGGATTGGCCGCCATCTGAACCGTTCTGATAGAACTGTTAGGATGTGTTATGAGCAGTGGGTAAGTAGGGGTA
>NW_019384686.1:195646-208300 GCF_000671375.1 Centruroides sculpturatus
TTAAAACTATAATATTAAATTACTTTTTTTTTTAAATTCCTTGTTTTAGAAATAGTTTTCGGTAAGTACAGAAAGATTTTTCTTCAAATAATATTTTCACGTCTGTTGTAAATCAGGTTCGATTCTTCTTTAAAATAGTTTCATTGGATTTTAGAGGATTTCTTTCTTGATCCAGACATTGGCAAGTAGAACATTCTTGTGAGAAGTAGGATAAGAAAAAATAATATTTTATCAGAAGAATAGAGTAAAAGTATTTAAAATATTTTTAATTAAAAACTTAAGATTTTTATAAAACTTTAAAAATAATTTCTTTACTAAAATGTGCATTGAAAAATCACTTAAGCAGGGAATACGAAATTATTTGAAAACAATTTAATATAGCCTATATATATTTTTTCAATTATAAATATAATATATAATATATCCACGAGTTATTATTTAATTACTTTTTAAGTAAATAAATGATATTTTATATCATATTTGACAAATATGGAACCTATCACAGTCATTTTTATAAAAGAAACAGTCAAGACAAAAACAGTAAAACTGTTTGAAGATGGGAATTTACTTGTTAGGTTTTATTAATAATAAAACGATTATTGCACTAAAAAGACAAGTTCCTTTCCCATTCGTGGTCAAATAAACTTATTTTATATTCTCTTTTTTCTTTGGCCCACAAGTGATCGAGTGGATAAAATCACTATACACTCGTTGGTCGTGGGTTCGCTCCTCACTAATGATTTGGCCACGTGAAGTTTCCGGTTTTTCTTTACGTGTCTAACATCTAAATAGGGGCCAGTTTTCTATAAAAAGTCCTCCCGGGTGTGGCAAATCGCCTAAGTGTCGCATTGTCTTATCCTAAAATCCTTTTTTATTATAGAATAAACTCTTGCATTAGTATATTTAGGATATTTTTTATTTATTAATATTAATAAAGATTCTTATATTTATAAATAGAATTTACGTAAAACCGTAACTTAACGTTATTACAGAATTATTTATTTTAATCAGTTGTTAAATATATTCAAAGCAGAAAACTTTTGAACGTTAATAAAGCGATTTATATGTTTTCCCAATTATAATCCTGTTGGTGATTTTTAATGCAAGGTTATCAGCAGATATTGACAGAAAATGTCAATATAATTTTATTATTAGTGTTTAATCAATTATAGGCTAGGTTATGATGTCATCTATCTTGACATTTTTGTCTGTTTTATTTTCTGTTAATTCAATAGAAATTTCAGCAATTTTCGGTATTGCTATCACTAAGAAAAGGACATAAAAGATGCTTCCATAAAACATAAATACAAAGAAAAATAAAGGATTTTTCTAGTTTGCCATTATTTAACTTGTCAATAATAATAATATTATATCAATAATATGCTACTAACTTGAAATTTTATTATTAAAGAACCATATTTAAAAGTATGCAGATAGAAAACTTGCGTATACTGCTCATAGAATGGCAGAACTTTATGTTAACAGATAGATGATTTTTTTTACTTTAAACAACAGTTTAAAGTAAAAAAAAAATTGAAAAAATTGAGAGAGAATTCTCCCTCTGATTCTTACCTCACGATATGTGAGCTATAAAGTGTTTGTTTATATACGGCAACGAGACAAGTGAGTGATCTGCCAAGGAGGGATTCCTCCCTGAGGACTTTCTATGGAGAAACTGACCCCTATTTTGGTGTTACAAACGTGAAAGTAACCCGGAAAATTCTACCTGGTCGTCCCGTTGGCGAGGCGGAATCCATGACCAACTATCAGTGTTCAGCGGAGTGGATAAAACATCCACCCTGCCGCTGGTGAGTTATGAATATAAAACATTTAAATATTAACATAATTATATAACTATATACTTTGAGGTGATATAATTTAAAGAAGAACACGGTTTCAACACAGAGAAGATATATAAGAATAATTATCATTAACTATAAAATTATAAAATAGATCAGATTGGTGTCTTTATCTTTGACTAATCTTTTAATTAATAGTTAATAATTTGAAATTATTGCTAAAATATTAGTTATTAGGCTGCAATTTGAAAAAAAAATTGTAGTCTTATAAATTCCCAGTCTTTCCTTAATCTCGAGAACGGTGTTAGATAAAGATAAATATAATTCAAGATCAGATATGGAAAGCTTAGGGGCAGTAGGTCCTAATTAACTGTACATGAACTTACGATGCAAACAGGAAGTCACGTTATTTCAATTCAAAACTTTTCCCCTGAAAGGAGTTAGATAGACGACCGGCACGGCTCTATTGTTAAAGGAAAAGTATGATGTACAGGGGCATGACACTACTAATTTAAGGTTGAGAGCATATATTTTAAATTAAATAAATTAAAAATATGATTAAAAATTGCAGCCCTGGATTGTGACGATGTCACAATAAATAATTGCTCGTTTTATTATAGATATCTTTCAGAGTTTATATCCTTTTTTAATGTCGATGCATACGTCGGCATTCCGTTTAAATATAAAGCTATATAAGTTTTAAGCAAATTTAAGTAAAAAAAAATTCATGTATATGATATAGCAATAAATTTAATAGCGAAAGTTTTAAATATCTAATTATTTACAAATTAATTTTAATAATTAAATAAATTACAAACCTTGAAAGCATATATTTTAAAATTACAACTATTACTGTCTAGTAAACGTTATAAGAGTTTATATAAAGTATAAATCATAAAAGATATAAAATCGCATTATTTTATGAAAAATTTTGATATTTATCTAAATTTTTTTAAAGAACATTTTTAATTTAATTCTGCTTACGATAATTAACTTAATATATTATCACATTTCATTATGGTTTCATTTTACATCTGTAGATAATTTTATTCGAATTAATTGTATCTAACATATAGTTTATCTTCTAAATAAACGAAAAAAATTACCTATCGGTAATAAATAAATCTGAGTATTTTTAGAAGGTATTCAATGATTTAAATCAGCAGTCCGAAAATATAATTATTTAGATTATAATACGTTATTAGTATTATTTAAAAAGATTTCTTTTGTCCGAATTCTCCATTGAAAACCAATAAACTGCATTCTAGTTCCACTTAAAAAACTACTAATTATAGTATTTCAAACTACTAAATTATTGCTGTTATCTGAATTTATCTCGTTTCTGTTTGTTCTTCCCGTTGATTTGAAATGGATTTTAAAAAATAACGAAATAAGCAATATGAACAAACAAACTATTTGGTTTCATCGTCTTCTAAAAGATTCAATCTGTTGGAAACCACGGTTGGATGTTTTCCAAATTAGAAAACATTCAAGAACACTTTGTTTGCTCTCGCAATCCCTGCACCAATGCATCGGTAAATATACCAGTAATTTGATATTTTTTACTGGTAATTTCGGTAAAATAGATAGACATGTAATAGCTTTTCAAGCCAACTATTTATTTGGAAACACTTTCATATACAATTTATAGTTTTATATATTAAAGACACGCTTAAAGCTTCAAATGTTTTCATTTAAACCAGTGGTACTCAAACTTTTCGATTGGAAAGCCAAATTGCGTATATAAGCCATACGTAGGAGGATCACGTCCACCAGTAACCGAATGGTATTTCTTTGTGGGTTCACCCTGATTGTTCTAGTGGAGTTTTCTGAGTTTTCTTCATATGTCTAACACCTAAAGATGAGCCAGTTTCCCATTTGATATTTATCTGAATTTTTTAAAAATTTGAACAACCAACTACTGGTGTTCAGTGGTTTATCTATTCGAGTACTGGTGGATTTGATAGAAAGACAGGACACTGGAAAGGCAGTCATGGTGGAGGGATTCAAAAGGACCAAACTTCGAACTGAACTCTATAAAATCTTAGAGATAAGACTCTTGTTCATGACTAATTTAATTCGTAATACTTTTATTAGAAATGTTTATTATATTTTATAAATTAATAGTATATAATTTGCATAATTATTGTATTAGTAATAATAATAATTNAAAACAATAATTACGTCTAAAAACATGGCATAAGTTAGGAAGGTATTCAATGATTTAAATCAGCAGTCCGAAAATATAATTATTTAGATTATAATACGTTATTAGTATTATTTAAAAAGATTTCTTTTGTCCGAATTCTCCATTGAAAACCAATAAACTGCATTCTAGTTCCACTTAAAAAACTACTAATTATAGTATTTCAAACTACTAAATTATTGCTGTTATCTGAATTTATCTCGTTTCTGTTTGTTCTTCCCGTTGATTTGAAATGGATTTTAAAAAATAACGAAATAAGCAATATGAACAAACAAACTATTTGGTTTCATCGTCTTCCAAAAGATTCAATCTGTTGGAAACCACGGTTGGATGTTTTCCAAATTAGAAAACATTCAAGAACACTTTGTTTGCTCTCGCAATCCCTGCACCAATGCATCGGTAAATATACCAGTAATTTGATATTTTTTACTGGTAATTTCGGTAAAATAGATAGACATGTAATAGCTTTTCAAGCCAACTATTTATTTGGAAACACTTTCATATACAATTTATAGTTTTATATATTAAAGACACGCTTAAAGCTTCAAATGTTTTCATTTAAACCAGTGGTACTCAAACTTTTCGATTGGAAAGCCAAATTGCGTATATAAGCCATACGTAGGAGGATCACGTCCACCAGTAACCGAATGGTATTTCTTTGTGGGTTCACCCTGATTGTTCTAGTGGAGTTTTCTGAGTTTTCTTCATATGTCTAACACCTAAAGATGAGCCAGTTTCCCATTTGATATTTATCTGAATTTTTTAAAAATTTGAACAACCAACTACTGGTGTTCAGTGGTTTATCTATTCGAGTACTGGTGGATTTGATAGAAAGACAGGACACTGGAAAGGCAGTCATGGTGGAGGGATTCAAAAGGACCAAACATCGAACTGAACTCTATAAAATCTTAGAGACAAGACTCTTGTTCATGACTAATTTAATTCGTAATACTTTTATTAGAAATGTTTATTATATTTTATAAATTAATAGTATATAATTTGCATAATTATTGTATTAGTAATAATAATAATTCCATATAATCTTTTGGATTGTATGAAAGGAATATCAGAATTATATGGATATATTTAAGTTCATAGTAATATCAATGTACTGTACGCCCTATATTTACATGAACTAAGTAAATACTAAGTTCTTATAAATGTATTAAACAAATGCAAGAGTCGTAATTAATTGGAAAGTATAAAAGCTGTAATTAATATAGTAATGTAATAATTAATTCAAATATGAATAAATGCATCAGGATATGAATTTTAAATTAACCAGAGATATAAATATAATTAAAAAATATTTCTGAAACTAATTAAAATTTATTTATTTTTTTTTATATTATTTTGTATAAAATCTCGAAATAACCTCGTTTATTTTGTATCGAAAACTGTNTAGAGATAAGACTCTTGTTCATGACTAATTTAATTCGTAATACTTTTATTAGAAATGTTTATTATATTTTATAAATTAATAGTATATAATTTGCATAATTATTGTATTAGTAATAATAATAATTCCATATAATCTTTTGGATTGTATGAAAGGAATATCAGAATTATATGGATATATTTAAGTTCATAGTAATATCAATGTACTGTACGCCCTATATTTACATGAACTAAGTAAATACTAAGTTCTTATAAATGTATTAAACAAATGCAAGAGTCGTAATTAATTGGAAAGTATAAAAGCTGTAATTAATATAGTAATGTAATAATTAATTCAAATATGAATAAATGCATCAGGATATGAATTTTAAATTAACCAGAGATATAAATATAATTAAAAAATATTTCTGAAACTAATTAAAATTTATTTATTTTTTTTATATTATTTTGTATAAAATCTCGAAATAACCTCGTTTATTTTGTATCGAAAACTGTTTATATTTTGTCCCTAATTAATTATATCTTTCATTCCATTTTCTATTTTCATTAATACGTAACTTTTTCGCAAAATTATATAAAATATTACTAAAGAAAATGCGTTTAATCATATTAAATCATATGCATTTGTCATATCCAATCTTAAAAGTGCTATAAGTAATATGTGAACATTATATAAAGGATAATGTATCTATTAGATATAAGAGCTGGAGAATCAGATGGTATTTTCTCACCTAGTTTATGTTTTTAGGAGCGAATACTGCCAAAGAACAAATGATTCTTTCAGGCAACAAAGCAGGATCATTATCTTCGAGATATTAAGAGACTATTATGATTCTTGATATGGATTCATACCTTTTTAAAGCATGCTTCGAGAATGTCGTGACTATGAATCATTAATAATTTAATTAATATTTAAAAATTACTTTTATTTCGATTCGTAAACTTCGTTAAATAATATAACAAATTCTTAATTTCTCAAATGGTACATAAACATAAGATATCTTCACAGGAAAAAATTAAAAAGAAAAACAAGTTTAGATCATAAATCATTATAAATTCTTAATTAAATTATTAAATTAACTCGTAAATATTGTAATTTATTTCTGTACAATCAGTCTAACTTTACATATTTTTTAAAAATAAAGTTTTAATTATTTTATCTGGAAAACCAATCTGAAACTATTATTTAAAACTATAAAATTTTATCTCGTAATGGAATTTTTACGCGTAGATATACAAATGTAATTCAAGCTTACACGAAAATTTTAAATTTCTCTTCAAATGCATCGTAGTGAATAAAAGTACAGTACATAATTTCCATTACTGTTTTGCCAAATAATTTATATTATCAATGCTCAAAAAATCACATGTCTACCAAAAAAACATGGCTTACATAAAATAGCCATGTTTTATGAACATTTGATTCCAATTGGAAACTGAACCCACTTCCAGTCATAGAAGAGGGTTCAGTTCTCTAAGGATTAGATATATTTTTTAACGTCAGTTCTGGTCGACATGCAGTTAAAAATTGAGATTTACACTTTGAACATTTTCTTTTCTTTTACAAGTAAGATATTTATAAATTTTAAAGGGCATTATTTAATAAATAAATTTTTTTTAATTATAAATCTATATTGTGCGTCGAAAATATGTTTGATAAAACAATAATTACGTCTAAAAACATGGCATAAGTTAGTAATTGAGAAAATAAAACGTAAATTTAACGAAACAACTCATAAATATGGAATAAAAGGTATGCAATGTACAGTATCTCGGATATATAACATATAAAGTTTATGAGCATCTTATTAAGAAATCATTTATCAATACCACAAAATGTGAACTTCTTATTTTTTGATAAATTGTAGAGAGTTCTTTAAATAGTTTGAAAATCATAAATTCATGTTTCGTAATATTGATAAATTCATATTTACGATTTTAATAAATTCATAAAGTTATTCAAACTATTGCATTAATAGAAACATAAACTGAGTAAAATGTTTAAAATATTGTAATAATTTTTATGTTAATTTTTTGTAATTTGTAAATGATTATAATTTATGGTAGGTATGATAACGTGAACGTTGGTAGAGATTTGTATTCAGCTTCATGTATGTATTGTGCTGAGGACTAGCACATATTTCTTTGTACTCATCCATACCACGGGTTTTTCTACAATATTCAGTGGTGTTCTGGTGATTTTCTTTGTCCACACTCTGCATTTGAATATCCAAGGAAATTTCCTACAGAACTTTTATATTCTACTCTCAAATGCTTCGTTGATTTCAAATAATGTAGCATCTTCCTTCTGGCTAAATCTCTGTATTTTCAGGAGTATTGTTACAATATTGAGAAAAGTTTGTTGACTGTGAATCAGATGACTGATCTCGTCTTCCGCGATGTATACATTAAATATAACCTCTCTATAGGGTAAAATCATCTCTGTCATTGTTTTCTATTCATAAATTAGTCACTTTCTTTACCTCCAGCATGTTAAATCTGTTTAATAGTTTAACAATATATTTTTCTTGACCCAGTTAATGTTATTTTCTCGATGTGTGTATCTTACGGTAAATAGTTCAGAGATGGATTCTAAGGACAAAATGTTTGCTTAAGAGTTCCTATGCTAATTTTCTCTTTAGTCTGTTTACTGAAATTACTAGGATGTCGTCTAGGGATGTCTGCCGGAGTTATTTATCCTTTCTTTTCTTGTTAGTTTATATACGCACGGACTAACCGTACTCCTTTTAAAGTTTGATTCAGTAAAGTATTTCTCCAAATAATTGTTCCAGTAATATTTACCTTGTTGTAAACGATAAATTGCTTTGTTGATTATGTAGATGCTCTTCTCCTTTTCTTTGAAATCTTTCTGGTGGTTTCAGATATATTTCTTTATTCAGGTTGCTACGTAAATATGCTGATTTCACATCACATTGGTTCAGAACTAATTCTTTATTGCTACAGATACTGTATTAGTAATTTTATCATGTCAAACTCCGATACGAGGGTATATGTTTAATCATAGTCTATGAATCTTAGTTGCGTAAAGCCCTTTGCCCCTAAGCATGGTTTGTATTTCCTATCTTTTTTAAACTTTGTCCTTTGTTTTATAAACCCAATAGTATTTGATAGGTGTCACTCCTTCAAGTTGATCTATAAGTTCTATACTTTGTTTTCTTGAAGATTCTTATAGGCTTGCTTACATGTTAAGAGTTCTATGGTATCTAAGACTTTCTTCTCACTGATTGTGACGGATTCTTTAATAACTTTTATCTTGTATTTCTTTCTAGGTCAAATAGGAACCGATTCTCATAAAAAGTCTTCTCGGGAAGCATCCCCTATGATAGATTGACCAAAATGTTGCATTGCCTTATTACATCAATTCTTGATCTTGTATCATTTACTCAATTAGTGGTCTTTTACTCTGTCTTACCGTATCATTTCTCTGTCATCCTATTTTTAGGCTGCAACTTTCATATTGCAGATCTATACAGTACATTCCACCTGTCCTCCGTCCGTCCTTCGCTAATCTCGAGAACAGAGTTAGATGAAAATCAAGGCCAGATATGGAAAACTTAGGGGTTGGAGGCCCGATTAACTATATACAAACTTCCTGTCTAAACCGGAAGACCCGTGATCTTTTTAATTAAAAGATGATTAAAAATTGCAGACCGGCATTGTGATGATGTCACAATAATAAATACTCGATTTTTCTTCTTTATTTTCGTTCTCGGACGAGATATTTTATTCAGGTTATAACTGTTCTCTGGTATGTTTGAGGATTTCATATTGTATTTTTTTATTGTTGGTTTTCTCTCTTCTATGAATTGGATTATCATAAATCATTTCAATATCATCTAAATTGTTTGAAAATTCATTGATCAATTTTATTTCTGCTTATTATTATTTTATATACTCGTTTTGTTCTAATGTCCCATACACGATTCGCCTTAGATTCTCTTGAGTATAACTATGCATTTGACGCTTTTCGTGAAATTTTCCTTCTCCTAGTTTTCTATTTAATGCGAACGCTATTTGACCGAACGTTCCAAAATATTTGATTGTTAGCATTTTCCCAGTCCAGCCCTTTTAGGCTTTTTGATGAACATTTATTTCTAATGTATGATGCTGTATACACAGCTTCTACCCAAAGTTTTTCAACGCTTCTTGGAGTAGCACGCGTATTCTTATTTGTGTTCTGTTTCTTCTTTCCACGATATCGTTTTAGTGGGATTTGTAACAAGCTGATTTTTGTGGTTAACCCCTTTTATGTTTCAGGAAGTTTTTAAATTTTTTACTTGTGTACTCAACCCCGTTGTCACTTCTTACAGCTTTGATTTGTCTTCGTGTTTTCTTTCATGAAAAAAATTACGCATGTTTGAATTTTTTCAGGGCGTCAGTTCTGTTTTTCATAAATATACCTGACACCATCGAGAAAAAGCATCGATAAGTGTGACGAAATACAGGTATCCTTTGCTCAACGCGGGATTAAGGCGCGAAATTAATTGCGGCAATTCTTTAATTAATTGCCTACGTATGACATTTTTCGATTCTTATTCTCCTTCGATCCTTATTTACCTTATATATATGTATATATACGGTTTATATGCCATGTACTATGCATCTCTTTCGTTTAAGTGGCCCAAACGTCCGTGCCATAGTTTTATTTGACTAATATTTGTTCGAGAAAGTTTAGATTCATTCCGCCTTTCTTTCATGTACTATAGTATTGCCCTCCTTTAAGTGCTCGTATTTGAATGTTTGTTTTCAGATCTATAATAGTTATCCGATTTCTTTAAAATATATGTTAAAACCATGATCTTACTGACAGCAGATATGTTCTTAATTCTGATAAGACGAGTGTCTTCTCTGATTTAGATTTAAATCTTTTCTTCGTTTCTATCATTACATCGTTGCTTTCTTTATTTTCTACCATAGATGAGTTAGCTAAGTTCTTTCGTGTAGAGTAGGGGTTCCTTACTTGTGGGAATCCAAATAACAATTATGGAGCGTTGGCTGAGAGAAGAGTTTTGAAGAAAAATGCAGCAACTTCTTCAAATGTTTCTAGTGACAAGGGGACTGAAAAGGAGAATACAAACGAAAGTACAAATCCAAGCACTAGCGCTGTTTAAAATATTGAAGGAAAAGAAGTGTTTTTGGTGTCTATATTTGCTGTTTTATCTGTAATCATTAAAAATTGTTAAGGTTCCAACATTTTTTACTAAGGTGAAATGAGTTCCGCGATAAAAATAAGTTGGTAACCGCTGGTGTAGAATATTTAAAATTTGGAAAATTTCACTTTTTCGTAACACTTCGTAGATGTTCCTGAGTCTATAAACCATTTATTATCTTATTTCTATCCTTTTTTATGATATTTACAAATAATTTAGATTTTTGTTCGTGTCTACGGTAATTCGAAACTGTATAAACGAATCCGGAATACTATATAACAACTTTCGTTCGTCCATTAATTATGTGTACAATTTAAAGGAGGGGAACGAGTTGCTAAAAGTACATCTATTTACATGATGGGAGAGGGGGATCGAGGCATGTCTACGTGAACATTTTTAGTGGAATTAATGGCATATGAATCTGTTCTTATAAGCCTACTTATTTAAAATTATTTACAGAACTTGTTTAAGTCATTCCTTCAATATCATGAGGTCCACGAACTATTGTATACGTAATTAAAGGGGAATCAAAAATGGTTTAAAAACTGTATACGTAATTAATGTGCAGTTCCATGTTTATTGTCCAGTTTCTTCTTATTTTCTGCTGATACATTCCCAGGAATCGCTCTTAATCAGGATAGTCTTCATCTTTACCTTCCATATGTTTTTATGTATAATTTCTGAAATATGATAATATATAGTGTATGGTAATACAATGATTCAATTCGTACCGCTAGTTAACCGGCCGTTTGGACGTTTTTCCTTTCTTTATGAAAGTTGTAATTATACCTCTATTTTGAATGCTTAATTTGCAGTTCCTGAATCTATAACGATTATCTTTAAACAATATACTTTCTTCTAATACGTATTTATAGCTGCAAAAATGACTGCACGAATTAGCTATACATACGTATGAATTCTGCTCTTTGTTCTTTTTTGAGTAGGAAATATGCTTTAAGGGTTTTTTCATCCAAATGTTCCATGCAAAATTATCGTTTTTTTCCATTTTAATTTTAATATATCATTCTAAGAGATGTGATTTATAATAAAATATTATGTAGAAGGAAATGGCAATTTTAAATAGTTTAAATTTTGATTTATAAACAGAAAATGCAGTAAACACAGTACGTGCTGTCATCTACACAACATGAAGCTATATACTATGTATTTTATTTTGTTTATGATTTGATATGTGTTTTATTCTCATGTATACGTACGAATAAATGTCAATTTTCAGTGATAAATTAAAAATGACTTGTAACAGTAGTCAATGCAATAATTATAAAAATAATCTGTGTATTTTATAATGGATTTTATGTAAAAATTTTATTTAAAATCAATTTTAAAAATAATTTATTTCCAATTTATAAATTCTTAAAAGTTTTAATATGAAGTTCGCTTATTGTAATGATATGTATGTAAGAATTTGTATTTCTATTGTTCTCTTTCTGGAATAACGTTTCAAAAGTAAATTTTGCTGATATATTTAACGAATAAGATTCTCAGTTCATTTATTTAACGAATAGTAAATTAGAAGAACCATGTTCATTTAATCTTCCTTATTAAACCTTGTTTCAGAATGAGAAATTAAATAAACACAACGGGCTTTTGATTTACTCTGCTGCTATTATATTATCCTGCATATCGAAAATTACTTTCATTACACTATTTCACTTGGTCACAACCCTTTTAGATTAGTTTATAAATAACATTTGTCTTCCTGCAATTCTCGAAGTTAAAAGTGTACAGTACATCACATAGAAACATTTTAATAAAATAAAAGTTTTTTTTTTTAAATTTATTTATTTTTATCTCTAAAACTATTTAAAATACATCTCTGGAATTATTTAATATAAGTATTTCTATGTCGAAAATAATTAAATTTAACAACAACATCAATTTATTTATCAGAATAACATTTTTTTTTTTTATTTCTTTTACTCTAAGGAAGTGAATTCAAACTACTTTTTTTGCTTACAAATAAACTTCTTATCCTTCGAGAATAACGTATTTTAAGTTAAATTTCCGGGAAAACTCATTGGAAATATAAAAGATGAGGAGAAAATAATGCATAAAGAAA
>NW_019384686.1:208830-211328 GCF_000671375.1 Centruroides sculpturatus
GAACTCTTATGGCTCAAGCTGTTTGATTTATTTAAAACAGTTCATATTTTTTTGTTTGAATTTAAATTGGATTTGATGCTGGAATACTAAATTTCAAAAAACTATTCATCCTAATTAAAATATTTTTACATACAGGCATTATATATATATATACATATACATACCTAAAACCTAAATAAAGGACAAATCCCTATAGGAAATACTTCCTGAAGGCCCTTGGCAGATCATCCATGTATTGTATTATGTCTTATTCCATCACTCTAATTCTTTATATTTTTAGTAGTATATATTAGTATCTATTAATTAATAAGTTCCACAATACCGCAACTTATTAGTTGGTTTATACTAATATATACTACTAAAAATATAAAGAATTAAAGTGATGGAATAAGAGGTAACACAACGCATGGACGATCCGCTAAGGGTCTTCAGGGAGTATTTTCTATGGGGATTTGCTCTTTATTTAGGTGTTAAACACGTGAATAAAATTTGGAAAAGTCCACTGTTGGTCAGAGAGTTTATATATTGCTTCACTGATGGGGGGGAATATGAAGTCTTGAAAGTATTAATATTTAGGAACATTGTTAGGGGTTCGCGCTCTACTAGTTGGAAAAGAGGGTTTATGCAGTTATAAAATATAAGTAAAAATTATTTTAACTGTAAAAAAATTTAAGAAATATATTAACTTTTTATTGCTTTTAATCAGGAATATTCTTACAGCTTTGATTAAAATATTTTTATTTTAAATATAAAAATATCAATGCGATTAAGTATTATACAGAAATATAATTACTTATTATTAATTTCTGATTATTATTTTGATGTGACACTAAAGTGAGTCATTCAATTGAACTTTACTTTCGCTCGATAATAGTAATATTTTGATATGAAGGAAATTTCTGTCATTCATTCGACATTTACTGGATTATATAAACAATTGTTGAAAAGATAATAGTTATAAAATTTTTAAAGTCAACATACTTTTGTCTTAATTCCATTTTCTATTTGTGAAGTTTAAACTTAAATTTAATTTTCCTGACACATCATTATTTATTATAACATATTTTATTATTATTATTTATATAAATTAATTTTATAACTCGTAGTTTTGTATATCAGATAACATAGATTATTTGTCACTGTTTAAAAAATATCATTTATTTTATTTCCTCGAATAAATGAATTCAATAATTGTTATGATAAATTGCCAAATTGGCACGATTCCATTCAAATGAATTTATTTTTAACTCTGTATAATGTTTGGATAACTTTTTTTTTCAAATACAAAATATCTTTTAGGTTATTTTTATAATTATAAAAAGATTTAAAACTTTAAAATAGGGTTGTAAGGTAGAAGAAAATAAATTAATGATATACAAGAGATTCGAATTCTTCATATTTAAATTTAAATTACCAAGATATATTTATTCTAATGTATAAATCACAAATATGCTTTAATAAAAATATGTTTATATAGAAAATATATGTGATTATGTGGAGTCGATTTAATCTTTCAACGACAAGCCAAAAGCTCTAACCTATAATGACATAAATATCCCTTCAGCTAAATGAGGCTATAACTTTATTCTGAGAATCACGTTATATATTCTTGTTTATAGACAAAATAAGTAATAATATTTGGCATATTACCGAAAGATTCGGATCCCATCTGGACCATAACATATACTTTTTCTAGCTTATGATTTTCTTAAGATAAACACGCGGTTTATATAATAAGATAAATGTGTAGTGACATTTTCTATGATAATTAGAAGATTTGGCATGGGAGATGATTCGTTCCTCATCGGATCAAACGTAAATTTTTTGTTTTTTCTTTTTAAATTTGATAATTTTCTTGGCGTAAATACTTAGTTTATATATTATGATGTCGTGTTATTTGTTTGTTAAGTATTAAGTCAATTAGGTAATAAGACCAAACTGTATACTTCATACAAATAAAAAGTACTCATTAATTGAATATATCAGTTTATTAGACAGAGAAAAGCAATGAATAATGAGATAAAAAAAAGAAGAAAAAGAAAAACGAGATAAAGATGTAATATCCGAACATGACTTGGTGAAGAATTGGTAGATGCCTATTACTTGACAAGTCCCCATCGAATGCCCTTCTTGGCAGCATCTGTCACTTGCACTGTACTTTTTGTTTATTCTCATATTGATTTTCCATTAGCCAGTTCTCTACTATTTTCTCTTTTTTTTTCTCTATTGTTTTTCTTTAAATTCTTTTGACTTATTATCTTAAAAAATATAAGAAAATTTTCTTGTCTCGTCATGATTAAGTAATTCTTTTTCGAGAAGGAATTAAGAAAATGACATTTTATCTGATAGGGAATATCTTTACCCACATAAAAAAACAACATCTTTTAAATTATTAAAGATAATATAAATTGTTTGAAAATAAATTTGAATAATATTTAAAATTTATTATTTTTAAAGAAAAAATTTAACTAAACTTTTATTTATATTTATACCTTCAG
>NW_019384686.1:211697-236406 GCF_000671375.1 Centruroides sculpturatus
GACACAGTTTTTTAAAAAATAGGCTAATATTAATTATAATAATAATATATATATATATTATAAAGTATTATACCTTGTATATAACTCCGGAAAAAAATATTAATTTATCAAAAACTTAATATTAAAATAATATTAATAAACGTGTCATTTTATTAAATTTTATTTATTCTCTGAAACATTTTACTAACTTTTAATATCATAATCATAATTAAGGGATAAGTGGTATGTTAATTATGAGTTATAATTATTCTCGTTTTAATTGAATATTATTTAATTCGTAAAATTATAGTTAATTGAGCCATTCTCTTATCATTTTGTATGCACGAATCAACATATAATTTGTTGTTCTATTTATTTTTAACGAGATAAAAATCTTGTTTATTATTATAAACTCTCATTATGATTATTAATTATCATTAATTTCATATCGAATATGCGTGATAATTGATCTTATAATAATAATAAAAGTTAATAATGTAGAATAAAAGATCTGTTTCATGTTACACAATGAACTTGATCCAGAATCGATTGTATTTTATATATAACTGACCTTTGACTTTATTGCTTTAAAAGCCAAAGATCAGCTATGTTAAAGTATAATCGATGTTATGAAAAATTCCATCATATAATAAGAAAAAATACATTTCCCCCCCTTCGTTTCCTTGTATTTTTCTCCAAATTAATCAGTTTTATGTTTCTCGCATTAATATATTTCGTCATGTTGTATTCTAGATCGTTTATTTCATCACATTCCTTCCAGATTTAGCTTTTTGATATTATATTATTATATTCTATAACCCTTTCGTCATATAATAAGAATAAAAAAATTATTAACTTTATTTGTATTCATAGAAGTAAAAAAGAAACGGATATTTTTTAAATCTTTAATTTACTAATAAATCTTCGTAAAGTATTAACGATAATACTTTATTCTACAATTTATTTTAAAATTTTCTGTACTTTAAATTTACGAGATTGTTGACTATATAATCACATTTGGTTTTATTTATATTACGGTATTTGAATAAGAATCGATGCCCATTTTTTCCAACACAATTACTTACTTTTTAAATCATTCTTTTACGTGAAAAAAATGAAATTTAAGAATAAAAATATTATTATTTCTAAATATAATTTTATTAATTTAGTACAATTTAAACGTGTTTTTAAACAAAATTTTTACCAAATGTCATTACATTCTTATGTGGGTGTTAAAGAATTCTAGTCGAGATTTCATTCGTTCAAGGAAGTAAAATGTGCAATAAAACTTTAAAAGAGAATTAAATCTTTGTTGAAATGTTTCACAAAAAAAATAAAATAAAATAAAATAAATAAAACTCAAAGAAAGTTCAATTGGAAAAGAGACTATAATAATGAATAGAGAAAACAACTTCATTCTTTCAGAATCAAAGTTAATCATACAAAATGAAATCTTTAAAGAAAGTAAATTATGCAAATTAACAATAAAATAAGATTTATTCATATTTTACAGAACATTTTTTTTTGTCTGTTTTCGAGATATATTTAATTCTAATTAATATAAGTTAATTGTAGCAGTTTATTTTAATAATATATAAACACCGCGTGATACAGTTAAATGATGGCATAAATTCAGTTTAAAAGGTTAATCAAGAAATGGTAATTAAGTACTCGATCATTTAGATTATGCATTTCATAATAAAGAGAAAACGAGTAATTAGAGAATCCATTATGCATAAACAAATAGATTTTGTCGATAAAATAAGTTTAGAAATCGATACTCGATATAAAATTTAGATTTATTTTCATTTCAAAATTATAGTAATTGTAATTAAGTTTAATACAGGCAAAATGTATAAAAGAATTTCATAGAAACGATTAATGTAATTGATATTTTTTTTCTTGTCAAATACCATTATTTTCTTCTTCGTAACCTTCATCAGGAGTTGACAAGTCTAAGTGATGATAGTTTGTGGCCAGCAGGAGATTAACTGTGCAGATGACTGGTTGATTATCAACCAAATAACAATGATACAGTGACAGTAGCTAAATGATTACCTAAGTGACAAAATGAAAGTGTTGCTATTCTTTTAATATCCGATAATTAGTGATTTATTATATCTGTAACTCAATAATGGAGATCTACCACTGAGCAATTACTATTTTTATTGTTTTATGATTAATTAATTTACCATTACTATTGAAAAAATTTATTATGATAATGAAAAATGATAATCAAAATCCTACCAGAAATATTTTCATTTAAATAGACACGATGCTTTTACATTAAAGTTTAAATTATAAAATGGCACTACCAAATTCGGCTCTCAGATTAAACGTCCCAACTGATCCACCTCATTGACTGTAGTTGTCTATTTGCTAAAAATTCCAGTAACGTTTATTACAATGGATGATGCAGATAAACTCATTGCATATAACTGTATTAGCACTATCTTCAGATCGAATAAAATGTCTAAAACTGGCAGTGAAATAGCAATCGGTGACGTTAGTCATAAATATTGTTTAGATAGCATCACATTTCACGAAAGAAACATTATTTCTCATTTTATATGTTCACCCAACGAATGGTTTTGATAGGTATCAGCTTCTGTTACATCACAATAGCAATAACGTTTGAACATGATACGGAATATGGATGCTATTGTCATCATTTGTGACGAATATCGAAATTAATGAGTGTCAAGGATTAGATTGGAATCGTATAAAGTTTCAACGTATTTGAAAATAAAAGTTTTATGCAAAATAACATTGAAATTTCCACAAATAAAGCTCTAATATTTCTTTATATATATACTTTTTCATTATTTTAATATGTTTTGTTTGAAAAGAGTATATATAAAGAAATATACGTCTACTTACACAATAAAATATTTATCACTTTAAATTCCTGTGAAGTTATAACTAAAAAATTATGAATCGTACTTAAGTACTATTAATAATATAAAATTGTCTACATACATTTGAAAAAGTTCATAAACTATAAATCTAAACACCAAGGAAATTAAATTTTTGTGTACTTTTATCGAATATATTCATGAAATTATACAACAAATAAAAATTGTTTAATAATTTTAACTGCATTTATATTAATATTGTCGTAATCGATCAATACCTGTCAAAAGATAATGATGAAGTGAGCGGTTTTTGTTCTAATCTTTTAAAAACATTTTCTTTAATAAAAATAAAACATGCGATTTGCGCGTTGAAATGTATACTTTAAGTACTGTATTCATCGAAAGGAGTCAAGATCTAGGCCAAAGGATTCCCAATGTGAAATTTTCGGGGGTCGAAAATTAGTCATAGATTTGATTGAAAACGGTTCACTCAAACTTATTATTCCAATTAGTTATATATATTTTCATACTATAAGTAGATCTTTTCTGTGAAATAATTATGTGGAATAATAATAATGGATCACTAGATTTATTTATTAATATATATTATTATTATTACTGACTGTATTAGCAGGAAAAGAAAAAGGGATCGATAAAAGCTCGAGATATCCTCTAAGGGGTGATCGACAGTCTTTTGACTGTCGATCACCCCTTAGAGGATGGGTTTGGAACTCTCAGTTTAAGTATAAAAATGTATTTAGACTGTAATGAGTTCATTCAATTTTCCTATGCGTATAAAGAGAAAGAAGATAAAGAATCTTTTCGTGCTTTAAAAGCACTAAACACATTTTCATTTCATTGTTTAGTATCATTGATAAACAAATTCAGCAATTGTACAACTCTCGTTACTTCTGGAAACATTATTTTATCATTAGTTCCATATTAAGCGGCGTTTAATAATTCCGTATTTAACAATTTTAGTACTACTACTTTTATAATTGATTTCGTAGCAAAGTAAAAAGATAAGTGCTTAATGGATTCAAATGGGTCATAGCTTTTTTTTATACTGATATAATAATCTAGAAGTTTGCAATGAATCTAAAAGATTCGGGATTGAATACTAATTGTTATACCTCTATTAAATATGTTTGAAGAACCACAAAAAAGCACATTACTTTTGAGATTATACCGCTAAAAACAAATTTTAAAAGTTATTTAGCGGTAGAATTTATAAATTGAGAAAATATAAAAGAAATAGAGAAAAAAATTTATATTCTACAGTAAGAACATTATTATTTTTAACTCTTGTAATAAATAATTGATATATAATAATATTAAGATCATACCTAATTAATTTACCTTCATATATGCATTGAATACTCTTTATCTTTTACATAAAATGATCTTATAATTTAATTAGTTTAATATTTTACGAGGAATTTTAATTACGGTATTTATTAAATAATAAATTAAAAACTTAATGGCTTTTTAAAAGATATTCATTAACATAATTTATTTTTAAAAATTCTTATTTTGGAACACGCTATAACTATATTCGTATATTTAAAATGTTTTTATTTTGTCATCTGTATTATTTATTTAATTATTTTAGTTTATAAAAAAATCCATTGTAGCATATTTTATTAAAAGTAATTCTAGCGAAATATGTCCGAAAACACAATAGCTATTATATATTCTGTCTTTATTTTATCAAAGTTTAGAAGCTTCTAATAACCACAATATACACGCTTGGATGCTATTAATTTACAAAGTTTTGAATATATTTTCTCTAAGGAACTTAACTGTTTACTTTGTTTATGGCTGTTTAGTGTAATAAAGAATTTAATCATACTGAAAATTGACTTGAGAAACACTTATTTTCTTTGTATATTCTTCGCTAAATTTTCACTAATACCTTTTTTCATAAGATACTAATTTTTATTAAAATTCTTATGAATGAGTTTTAAAGAAGAGTTATGTAATTTGAAGTATTTTTCAATATAAGAATCCTGGATAAAGTTCTTATCTAGAAATTGACTTAGAGATTCTTATCTCTTAATTTATCCCATTACCTTTTAAATCCATGAGAACATAATGCTTGTCGGTAGTATAAATGATTAGATTACACACACTGAACGTGGGTTCGGTTCGAAATTGGGTTTAGATACATTTATTTTCTGTTTGAGTGTAATTCTGGAGATATGTGGCCACTTCCTGTGATGTCACACGTCAAACTATGATCAATAATGGAACTTCGCAGATGGCAAAGTTGAGTTGAGTATTAAAGATAGTTTTTAACACTTTTCAACGCATAAATTTAGGTTTAAAAATCATTTTAAAGACATTATTTGCCATTTAAACATTATAATACTGTGATAAGAATATATATAACGTGGATGCTATAATCTCTGCCTTTATATTTTAATTTTCTCAACCGGTTTTCCCAGATTATAAAGTAGTTTATCATTATTTATTTAATAAAAAATTCAGAAAATGTTTTATTGAAAATCGCGTATTAAAGGAATTCAAAAGTAAGTAACGTGTACTGTACAGTACGTGTTATCATAGGCGTGCGGCACGACTGCATTGCTAGAAGGAAAATTATGATGTACAGGGGTAAGACAATGCTAATTTGAGGTGGAGAACATATAATTTTACTGTATTCCAGAGATAGAAAGTGCCGTTTGATCCCCATGTTTCATATACAATACTGAGCATTTGATGTAGAACACTGCTTAGAATTTGCCTTATATTAAGCAGATTATAATTATTGTTCAATTATTATTTTAGCACTAAAATATGACGTTACTTACTTAACACAGAAAAAGGAAATTTAAAACTTTTGCAAAGTTAGTCATAACCATTACTATGATTATGACAAGTTTAATTGAAGTGCTGTATAAGATAACAACGACTGCTAAATAGTAAATAAGACTTTCAAGTAATAAATATCTTTAAAAAAATATTTTTAAATAATGCAAAAAACGTCCTGTTAAAGTATTTTTAATGCATTATATATAGAAAAAAATTACTGAATTAAGTACTTAATTCTAATTTTATTCCTATATACATGAATTTTACATTAATGGTTTCGAAAATATGGAAGAATTTTGATAGAAATTTCATGCGAAATATGTATTGCGTTATTACTGTCATATTACTTTATAATGAAGATAAATGAAAGTATTCTTATTTGATATATTTAATTTATTATATAATTATTTTCAGTCAGGGATGAGTTTAGAAACCTTTAAACTATAATTGAAAATTTCTTTAAAATATGTGTAATAATTCTGAGGTCATTGTACGATACGACTTTAAATAAGAAAAATAATAAATCCAGCAACGAGTTGCTTAACTTTCCCTGCAACATTTAGTGGCGCTATCTATCATGATATTTTATTTTAAAAACTTTTTATATTTTTAACTATTATAAAATGGTAAAAAGCTTAATTTTGAGGGTAGAAACGGATTTTATAAAAAATTGTAAATGCTAATAACGAGTAAAATCGTCATTAAGTCCGACCCTATTTGAGATACACAAGACCACTATCTCTCCACCCACTCTACCTTTAACCATGAAAATTTAATTAATATTGTTTAATTAGTACAATATTACGATAGAAGTTAAGTTTATTTTACATATAATCTCCTGCTGAAATATTTACATGTACAAATGGGAACTATGCAAAATACTGTTTACCTTCTGTATACGAATTAAGCATTTAAAATAGACAAAATAAAGTATGACAATCGGTCAAAAAAATAATCCCCCGAAAGTTTTTTATATTTTTAGATTCAGAGACCTTGAAATGCCGAAAAATGCAAAAAAATTCGAGGGTAATTTCTGTATATATGGATGTTAATGTATATGTATGAGGGGCACGATTTTCTTCACCCTCTTTGAAGCTTAATAACTCCTGTTCTTTTTGTCGAAATTTTCTAAAATTTTGCATGGAGGTTTGTGTATTAGATGGATTGATGCTGTTAAATTTTGGTGGTTAAAGATCATCGAGAGAGTGGAGAGATAGAGGAGGTCGTGTCATTTCTCGGGTAAGGTGTTTTTTAACGACGATCTTACTCCTTATTAGGATTTACAATTTTGTTATAAAACCCATTTCTACTCTCGAAATTAAGTGTTTTTCTATTTTATAATAATTAAATTGAGACCAAGAAAATTGAGAAACCTGGTTTTAATTTAAAAACTTAAAATAATATTTTTAAGNCTTTTTGTCGAAATTTTCTAAAATTTTGCATGGAGGTTTGTGTATTAGATGGATTGATGCTGTTAAATTTTGGTGGTTAAAGATCATCGAGAGAGTGGAGCGATAGAGGAGGTCGTGTCATATCTCGAGTAAGGTGTTTCTTAACGACGATCTTACTCCTTATTAGGATTTACAATTTTGTTATAAAACCCATTTCTACTCTCGAAATTAAGTGTTTTTCTATTTTATCTAAAATTTTGCATGGAGGTTTGTGTATTAGATGGATTGATGCTGTTAAATTTTGGTGGTTAAAGATCATCGAGAGAGTGGAGAGATAGAGGAGGTCGTGTCATATCTCGAGTAAGGTGTTTCTTAACGACGATCTTACTCCTTATTAGGATTTACAATTTTGTTATAAAACCCATTTCTACTCTCGAAATTAAGTGTTTTTCTATTTTATAATAATTAAATTGAGACCAAGAAAATTGAGAAACCTGGTTTTAATTTAAAAACTTAAAATAATATTTTTAAGAAATTTGTTTATTCATTAATCAAAAATATATTTTAAAAAATAAATAAGTTAATAGAAACTTCTCTATAATAAATAAAGATAAGATACTTTGATACTTTTTAATTATTTCTACCACATGGACACTAGAAGACCGCTCTTTTCATATCTATACTGAGTTCGGCCAGGCCCACAATGGAGGCAGAAGGGTGATGAGGAAATGGGCTTGACATATTTGGGACAGACCTCCCATAAAAAATTCCTGAGATTTCTCGGCCATCCGGGTTCGATTCCGGATCCTCCAGAGTGGTACGCTGTAATCTTAATCTTGGCTATCCTCTGTATTTTCTCTGTTAATTGTATTACTGTATGGCAATTTATATCGTTAAATAAAATAATATATATATATATATATATTAATAAGTTTTAAACGTATATAAAATATATACGTATGTAATATCTTACGTATATATATCTTATTTTTAATATATATTTTTAAAAGATAATCTAAAACTTTCGACTTTTTTATAAATACAGTCTTTTTGTAGCAATAAAAATTGCGAAATTTATTGTTGTAAAAGAAATTGAAGAAGTGTACAAAGTATACAAACTACAAATGTATAAAGTAAAATATATACAGATATAAAGAAACATCTAAAAACGTGATACTAGTAACTAGTACTTAAAAGATTTCTTATTAGAATCCTCTTATACACACAATATTTTGTCAACAAACATTATCTGAAATTGTCAACAGAATATCTTCAATAAATAAAGTTCTTCTATTACAAGATATTCTTCGAATAAGATAGGATATTCTTACAGAATTTTAAATATATCAAAACTTGCGAAACTTTAAATGAAAATTCCTGAAATGCAAATTATTTCAATTATTTAGCATCTTTCAGTAAATTGAGAAGAATTTATAAAACAGAATAAACATAGAAATAACATTTAAAAAGGTCGTAAATTAAATGAAAAACTGTAACAATAAACTATAAAATTTATAAAGTGTTTGGCCTTTAGTAAATTATCTTCAAATAAATAAAAATAATTATGTTTATTTTCAAATTTAAATGATTAAAATGAAGAAGTGTATAAAAAAATTCTGATAGAAAATAATCTGACTAAAACGAAATGCAACTGTATTGAGCCGAATTTCATGTTTTTTTTATGTTTCTATTTTATAGGAGGTCGTGTTTTCATTTAATGCAGAAAAAAAAGAAAGAAAAAACTTGAAAAAATGTTACAACACAGGTTTAGAACTGCTCCCTCGTCCAACGTAAATGTTGTATGTTTCAAAAATACGTTGAAAACTTTGAAAATGTAATGCACAGTGGAAGAAAAAAACTGTGTAAAATTCTAGTACCCAAGGATTGAGTTTGATTTCTCTATTTCCAAGAACATACCACTTGCTACTCAGCACTTAATTCATTAAAATACATCAGATTACATTAACATGAAACTTTTCAATTTTTTATTTAGAAATTACTGTTTTACTTTAATTGCACCTAGAAATAGATATCAGTAATACTGTAATGAATTTTAAGAATTTTGCTATATGATGCTATATTTTATTTTCTTTAGCTAATTTGAGGAGAATGAAAACGTTTCGTACTAACACGTTTCGTCGTAATCGTTCGATAGCTTTTATTTATGAAAAAATATATAAAAATAAAATTATATAATATATGTTAGTATGTGTGGAGGCAAGATTTTATTCACCTTCTTTGAAGCTTAATAACTCCTGTGTCTTTTGTCGATAAGTTTTAAAATTTTTCAGGGTGGTTTGTATATCAGGGGCATTGATGCTATTAAATTTTAATGGTTGAAGATCAAGGGGATGGAGAGATAGCATTAAATATTATTTAGAATTAGCTGCTATTATTTAAGTTATCTTATGCAATTGGTACTCAGAAGTTTTCTATTTCAGTTTAAAATAGATTTATTTATCGTTTACACAGGTTCATCTTACGCATATATTACTGCAATATAAATTATTATTATAAATTTAATATACATTTTCTTATTAATATACTATTAATAAAAATTCATATAAGAGCCAGATAATTAAAAAAAACAAATTCCAGATATTAAATAAAAATGAAAATGGAGAGATTATCTATAAACTTCAATATTTGATCAATAGTAATCCTTTTTTTTGGAAGAAAGCGGAAAAATAAGAATAGACGATTATAGGAATAACGATTGAATAAGCCAACAAAATTCGAATTATCGATTAAAGATGTTTTTAGAATCCACGTATTTTGTTACAATCCTCGCTTCTGGACATAACATGTAAGATTAAGAAAGATCTTCTTTGAAATCCGTGTTTTTTCAAGAAAAAAGTTCTGAAGAAGCACATTTATTATTATTATTATTATTATTTGAAAAGTTTTAAAAATAGTTGAGTTGAATAAAAATTAGAAAGACTATCAGGTTAAAAATATTAAATAATGATTTTTAACTTGAACTGATAATGTAAAATAAAAAAAAATCCAGCAACGAGTTGCTTAACTTTCCCGGCAATATTTAAATCTCCATGTTGCGCCGTCTGTTATGACATTTTATTATTATAAAATAGCAAATTTATAAGATAAAGATAAAATTTTGAGGGTATGGATGGGTTTTATAAAAAAATCGTAAATGCTAATAAGAGTAAAATCGTTATTAAGTACAATTCTAGTGGAGTTACACACAACACCCTTTATCTCCCCATTCCCTCGACCTTTAACCACCCAAATTTAATAACATTAATACACCTAATAAACAAACATCCCTGCAAAATTTCAGAAACTTTCGACAAAAAACACAGGAGTTATTAAGCTTCAAAGAATGTGAACAAAATCGTGTCCCCCACAAACACACAACATTTAGACATAAAGAAATTACTCCCCAATTTTTGTGCATTTCTCAATGTTTCAAAGTGTCCTGGGTCTAAAAGTTTTTTGAGGGGTCATTTTTTTGACCGATTGCCATAGTTTTCCTCTATTATATACAACAGAAGGAATGTAAATAAATGAATTCATTATTATTTTTATTATAAGTATAACAACAATTACCATGCAAATCAAATTCAATTTTGAATAAAATACTAAAAAAAAATTCAAACTTTTGTATAAAACAATATTATATTTACTTATTTTTTTACACAAATATCCAAAGTAAATTATATTACAAATGTTTTTATGTAATTATTATACATTAAAATATTAGTCCTTCATAAATAAAATAAATTTATATGTTAACTTTTTCTAATAATCTAATAAAATTCTATGATTATTTATGATAATATAAAGAAATATTTGATTTAATTTATTATCTTGGAAATTTTATAAAACAGTTTTAAAAAGTTTTTAAAGTATAATAAAAAATAATAAATGCAAAAGAAAAAAAATTATAACCATTCTACAAATAGTTTGCAAGAAATAAAAGAAAGAAAAAAATCTATAAAAAAATAATAAAATTTAATACAATTGAAAGTAAAAAAAAATAATTCAAATGAAGAATAGAAAATAAAATAAAATAAGAAAATAAATACAAGAAAATGTAAGTTAAAAAAGTTAAAGTTGAATTTAAAAAATAAAGAAAATTCTTCTACTTTTCAATACAAATTCATGATAATAAGCATAAAATGTATTTTTATTATTTAAAAAAAATGAATAATTTTACTAATAATAATTTGAAAACTTAAGAAAAAAATAAATTATTTATGACCTTAATGAAAATTTCGATAAGTAGTTTTAAAAATTCATTTAAAGATTTACCAATTCATAAATTACTTAAAAAATTTTTAAAAAGTAAGTAAAATAATTGAAAAATTATTTAGTTTTAAATTATTGATAAAGTTATTAATTTCTATTTATGGAAAATAGGGAATTAAACATACAAAACTTTTACATTTTCTATATATTTAAATTATTTAGTAGCGTAAAATCAATATTTAAAAAAAAATTAAATAAATTTTATTAAATTATAATAAAATGCAAAATTGATTTTTTTAATTAGAAATTAATAAATTAAAAATATTTTTTTTTAAANAGAGCCAGATAATTAAAAAAAACAAATTCCAGATATTAAATAAAAATGAAAATGGAGAGATTATCTATAAACTTCAATATTTGATCAATAGTAATCCTTTTTTTTGGAAGAAAGCGGAAAAATAAGAATAGACGATTATAGGAATAACGATTGAATAAGCCAACAAAATTCGAATTATCGATTAAAGATGTTTTTAGAATCCACGTATTTTGTTACAATCCTCGCTTCTGGACATAACATGTAAGATTAAGAAAGATCTTCTTTGAAATCCGTGTTTTTTCAAGAAAAAAGTTCTGAAGAAGCACATTTATTATTATTATTATTATTATTTGAAAAGTTTTAAAAATAGTTGAGTTGAATAAAAATTAGAAAGACTATCAGGTTAAAAATATTAAATAATGATTTTTAACTTGAACTGATAATGTAAAATAAAAAAAAATCCAGCAACGAGTTGCTTAACTTTCCCGGCAATATTTAAATCTCCATGTTGCGCCGTCTGTTATGACATTTTATTATTATAAAATAGCAAATTTATAAGATAAAGATAAAATTTTGAGGGTATGGATGGGTTTTATAAAAAAATCGTAAATGCTAATAAGAGTAAAATCGTTATTAAGTACAATTCTAGTGGAGTTACACACAACACCCTTTATCTCCCCATTCCCTCGACCTTTAACCACCCAAATTTAATAACATTAATACACCTAATAAACAAACATCCCTGCAAAATTTCAGAAACTTTCGACAAAAAACACAGGAGTTATTAAGCTTCAAAGAATGTGANTAAAAAAAAAATTGTAATGTATAAGGAACAGTATTATGCTTTCATGATTTTGCGGAACACTAATGTTCCAAAGAACATCGGTTAAGAACCACTGGTCTAAGCTGAAGAAACAAGCGAGTGAGGAAATAAAAAGAATATAAGAAAAAGAGAAAGGCCCAATTGAGGAAATATGGTGAATGAGAAGTTATATGAAACATTTTTTTTTTTTTAAATCCAGCAACGAGTTGTATAACATTTTCGGCAAAATAACTTAAATTGTGCGTGGCGTCATCTATTATTATAATCTATTTTAAAACTTTTTATATTATTAATTATTATAAAATTGGAAAAAGTTTAATTTTCAGGGTAGAGATGATTTTCAAAAAAAATTGTAAATGCTAATTACGAGTAAAATCATTAAACCCGTCCCCACTAGAGATACGATATATGCATAGTACTTCCTCTATCTCTCCACCCCCTTGACTTATAACCACCAAAATTTAATGGTATTAATCTGTTTAATACATAAACTTCCCTGCAAAATTTCATAAATTTTCGACAAAAAGTACAGGAGTTATTAAAACTTCAAAATATATGAACAAAAACGTGCCACCTACTTACGTATACACTAACATCCATATATACAGAAAAAATCCTAAACTTTATTACATTTCTTGACGTTTTACTGCCCCGAGATCAAAAAATATAGAAATGTTGAGGGTCATTTTTTGACCTATCGCCACACTTTCCCTTTATATATAGCCTATATTGATATTAAATGTTCAAATGATTGAACTAAGCTTTACTTGTGGAAAGAATTTTAACTTTTTTGATTTTATTATTGGTATTTTTTTGTTTTTAGTTAAATTTATATAACATTTTTCTACATGAATTTAAATAAAAAAAATTCTTCTACTTAAATTTATATTAAAGCTTATATTACCATTACATTTGAAATGAAACTAATATAACGATTTTATATTAAAAACTAGGAAACTTTTTTTAAGAAGAGAAAATGTCAATAACTTAAGAAATTATATTGAAAATTTATTCACACTGTCTTTATAAAACTACAAAAACAGTGTGAATAAAATTAACAATTAAATCTCTATCATAAATATAATATAATATAAATAAAAGATCTGAATTCTTCTAAAAATACTCTCTTAAATTGACAGGTGTGTGTTGATTCAAACCTTTTTAAATATTGGTTTATTATAAAAAGTTCTTAGATTAAAAAAAACTTATTATATAAATCCCAAATAAACAGAAATACCAGTCGACCCCCTATAACACTGTTGATAATTCCGTTTTATAAGGATTCCATGTTGTACGAGTCACTTAGATTTTACAAATACCTGAGCCATTCACAGCCCGGCACACGTATTTGAAAAATCTAAGTGACTCGTACAACATTAAATTCTTATAAAATGGAATTATCAACAGTGTTATAGGGGGGGTCAACTGTATAATCGATGTATTGTATTAATAAGTAATTCTGTTAATTACTTGGTGCTAGTATTTCGAAAATGCATTTAATTTTAAGATATTCTAATGTTAATTATTCTCCATGAGAACCATGTTTGGTATACCGAATGTTCACGCTAAGTAATTAATGATATTATGTTTTGTCACAATATATTGAACAATAATAAAACAGTTTTAACAAGTTACAAAAGAATGAAGTTTATTTAGATAAGTTTGTTGGTTTTGTTTTATTTTATATATAATAAATGAAGAAAATTTATTTTTTTGTACTTTCTAGGTTTCAAATATCTTCTAGGATTTTAAAAAGGTCTGAGAAAAGTATAGATCTTTGAAATATGATATTATATTATTTGACGTTAACTATAAAGGAATCGTAGAAAATTCCATCGATATTTTTTTAATAAAGCCATTTTCAAAATCTTATAATAAATTTACAACTTTGTAGTTATTTCTTAGTTGATACCAATAAAAAAATTTTAAATGACATAATAATTTTAATTAACTGTGCTCTATTACAAATATGTATTAAGTAGTAGCTTGAAAAAAGATTGATTTTTGAAAAATTTTTCGAATATTTTATAAAAATCAAGCGAATAATCTATGCCAAATTTAAATAAAATCGCTACGACGTTGAGAGTCTGTGAATATTTAACTAGAAATATGATACGATTTTAAATATTCGAATCTCTATGGCACTTCGTAACATCTGTATTTGTAAGTAGACTATAATTATGTTGTAACAGTAATACATTTTTCAAATTGTTATAAGAAAATTTAATAAAATACAAGAGGAATTAGAAATTTACATAACAGCACCCCTCGACCTTACAAGAGGTTATTAAAAATCAATTTTATTAAATTAAAATCATGTTAAATTATAAGGAAAGTTATATTATATTATACATTTAATAACGTAAATGTTTTGAATCAGCATAGTTTAAAAACATTTCAAGACATATATTACTAAAAGACAATCAAATAAAATGAATTTATCTGAAAATTGGATTTCAATTTGTCTTGTTCATCGACTAAACCGATATCTTTTATCAATTGATAGTGTGAAATTAATTCAAAAATTGATTAAACTGATTCGGTTGGTTTCGCTTTCATAGTTCAAAAAATTCAAATAATCCTGACATAGCCAATAATTGAAGAATATAGAAAATCTATCGGAATGGAAAATTGCTTCAAGTTGAATAACTTGAAGTCAAAGGCCTTCAGGAAATTAACTTTACATTCATGGATTTTCTAATGATGAATATTTCCAGCAAATCGATACTATGAATAACAAGTATGAAGTATTGTTAATTATTTTCATGCTATAAATTATAATTGTTATTTCATAATAAATATATACTACGATGAAAAATTTTAACAAGAAATCGAGTAATAATTATTATTCTTTCTGAAATTACTACATATTGCAAAGAGGAAAACTTTCAATACGTTGAAACGAAAACGGAATTTAACTTTTATTTTTCATATTTTATGCATAAAGAACCTATTATGAAACATTTTAGACTATTATTACTGTGGAAATGTTTTTAAAAAAACTCAATTTTACCTCTTTTTTAAATGCGAAAATTTGAAGTAGATTAAATAATAAAATACATTAAACTGGAAGAGTAAATTTATAAATTTTTCTACACTTTTTACTGTTTAATCTATATATAAACGTTTTAAAACGTTATTAAAAATACTATTAAAGTTACAAAATGTCGAATCGAATTTTATGGTTAAGAAACTTTGAAGGATCATATACGACAATAAGTTGAACTGATCGCTTTTCTATAAACTGTTATCTTGTCAAAATGACATTGCTGTGATTGATAAATCCTTGGTTTCTGTAATACAAGATAACAGGTACAAGACGGGCTGAATGCACCATGCAACTTCAATACACGAAAGATCTTCTAAATAAGCTGATACCTTTTGACACCAAAGTGAATCTCGAACAAAAATCGATGAAAAGTTCACTGTTTTAGTTAAAATAAGTTTTATAAAATTAAGTTTGACTTTTATATATAAAAAAAAAGTTTACCGAATACTAAACATGTATTTAGAAATTATAATGAGAGATAAATTACTTTCTATATTGATTAAATATATTATAATGGACAAAATTGAAGAGGAGAAAAATGATAATTTGAATGTAATTTTTGCTAAAAATATATATATATTGTTCGGTTCTGTTTAAAGGAGTGAATATTAAACATGTTTAAATATTTATAAATGTTACAAAATATTAATATTTTATATAATATTATATTTATAAATTAGCATAGCCATTCTTTCGTTATGCTACCTCCTTTGATATATATACCAATATTATAAATCCTATATATATTAGTATATATATATTGTTCATTCACTTTGAAGCTTAACTCCTGTACATTTTGTCGAAAATTTCTGAAATTTTTCATGGTGCATTTTGTATTAGGGGTATTGATGCTATTAAATTTTGGTAGTCAAAGGTTGAGGGGTTGAGGAGCTAGAGAAGGGGCATGTGTCATATCTCGAGTGTTGTCGGACTTAATATAGATTATAATCGTTATTATCTATCCTGAAAATTAAGCTTTTTTATCATTTTATAATAATTAATAATATAAAAGCTATTTTTAATAAAATCTCATTAAAGATTGTTTCCAGGAAAGTTACGCAACTCGTTGCTGGATTTTATATACATGTAATTATATATTAACAGAAGAAAATTCATTTTCTTTGCTTTTCTTCTGTTAATATCTAGTGTTAGAGTTCGAAATAATGTTGTATTTATTGTACAGTACATATTTATAATAAAATATTTCTTGTGAATAAATCATTATAGTCTTTATACATGCTATTTCTCTTTATAGTAATTACTTTATTTTATGATAAATTATGTAACAGAATATAATGAGAAATATACTCATGAGATATATGATCTTCTTGAAGTACAGTAATAACAAAAATATAAATTTTCTGTAAAGATTCTCGTTACAATATCTAAAAGCATCAATTGTTTTTAGTTCTTTTATAAAAATAAAATTATTCAAAATTTAAAAAAATAAAATAAATAATTTAATTCATTTCAAATTCGTCCAATTAATAACTAAAAATAATAACTCGAAAATATCTTTATGATAATAATTAAATCTAGCTTACATAATTACAATTACTACAAATTATTATATTTATTTAAATAATTCCTAGATATTTAGAAAAGTTTAGATAAAAGATGTATGATAAATAATTGAAAATAATTAATTTAATTACATATAGTTACCTGGATTGTTTCATTTATTTTGAATATTTATTAAACAAAATAAATAATTATATTTCGAATTATTAATTTAATTATTGTCATTTTTAATAAGTTAATTACATTCTGTCGTTAAGAGAATAGAAAATTACATTTGATAATGATTTCATAAGTAACAAAAACGAAATAATGCAAAAATAAAGTAAATAAGAGATAATAAAAAGTAAAGTAAATTATAAAGAATAAATAATTGAAAAAAAATTTAAATTTTACTGTTTAAAAAATCTTCGTTAAATTAATAAACATAAATCTATTTATAATACAGTTTAAGACAGAAGATTGATTAAATGAAAGATTTAAAATCAATTTGATATACAATAGGTCATATTAACAAACCTTTTTATTCTCCAAGGTATCGTTTAATTAAATATTTCTTTTAAGTAAACATTAAAGTATTTGATTGTTTAATTAATAGTCATCGTTTACCGATGCATGTTAATAAAAATAGAAATTTCAAAGAGATTCTAATAAAAGCTGGATGAATATTTTACTGGAATTTTAACAAAATGGTCGATATTTAGAAACCAAACTAAAGATAATTGACTTACCAATTGTCTTTAACAGTCCATACCGTCAAAATTAAACTTTTTGTTATTTTATAATAGTTAAAAATATAAAAAGGTTTTTAAATAAAATATCATAACAGATGGCGCCATCGAATGTCGCTGGGAAAGTTAAGCAACTCGTTGCTGGATTTTTTTAGAATTGAAAACAAAAATGATTATTATGTAAAAAGTATATTTGTGCATGGAAAATATTGTTTGATTTTCCTATATTTTTCTTAATACAAGCACTTTTCGATTTTTCATATTTTAATGCTTCTAAATCTCTTTTTGTACACAAAATTCGAACTTTCGGATTTTCAGGAGACGAAAAACTTTCGAGTTATTGTCAGTGACATTTGGCCAGCATTTGTTTCGTTAACATTAAAGAAAATTCATTTTCTTTGCTTTTCTTCTGTTAATATCTAGTGTTAGAGTTCGAAATAATGTTGTATTTATTGTACATATTTATAATAAAATATTTCTTGTGAATAAATCATTATAGTCTTTATACATGCTATTTCTCTTTATAGTAATTACTTTATATTATGATAAATTATGTAACAGAATACAATGAGAAATATANCATATATTACTAAAAGACAATCAAATAAAATGAATTTATCTGAAAATTGGATTTCAATTTGTCTTGTTCATCGACTAAACCGATATCTTTTATCAATTGATAGTGTGAAATTAATTCAAAAATTGATTAAACTGATTCGGTTGGTTTCGCTTTCATAGTTCAAAAAATTCAAATAATCCTGACATAGCCAATAATTGAAGAATATAGAAAATCTATCGGAATGGAAAATTGCTTCAAGTTGAATAACTTGAAGTCAAAGGCCTTCAGGAAATTAACTTTACATTCATGGATTTTCTAATGATGAATATTTCCAGCAAATCGATACTATGAATAACAAGTATGAAGTATTGTTAATTATTTTCATGCTATAAATTATAATTGTTATTTCATAATAAATATATACTACGATGAAAAATTTTAACAAGAAATCGAGTAATAATTATTATTCTTTCTGAAATTACTACATATTGCAAAGAGGAAAACTTTCAATATGTTGAAACGAAAACGGAATTTAACTTTTATTTTTCATATTTTATGCATAAAGAACCTATTATGAAACATTTTAGACTATTATTACTGTGGAAATGTTTTTAAAAAAACTCAGTTTTACCTCTTTTTTAAATGCGAAAATTTGAAGTAGATTAAATAATAAAATACATTAAACTGGAAGAGTAAATTTATAAATTTTTCTACACTTTTTACTGTTTAATCTATATATAAACGTTTTAAAACGTTATTAAAAATACTATTAAAGTTACAAAATGTCGAATCGAATTTTATGGTTAAGAAACTTTGAAGGATCATATACGACAATAAGTTGAACTGATCGCTTTTCTATAAACTGTTATCTTGTCAAAATGACATTGCTGTGATTGATAAATCCTTGGTTTCTGTAATACAAGATAACAGGTACAAGACGGGCTGAATGCACCATGCAACTTCAATACACGAAAGATCTTCTAAATAAGCTGATACCTTTTGACACCAAAGTGAATCTCGAACAAAAATCGATGAAAAGTTCACTGTTTTAGTTAAAATAAGTTTTATAAAATTAAGTTTGACTTTTATATATAAAAAAAAAGTTTACCGAATACTAAACATGTATTTAGAAATTATAATGAGAGATAAATTACTTTCTATATTGATTAAATATATTATAATGGACAAAATTGAAGAGGAGAAAAATGATAATTTGAATGTAATTTTTGCTAAAAATATATATATATTGTTCGGTTCTGTTTAAAGGAGTGAATATTAAACATGTTTAAATATTTATAAATGTTACAAAATATTAATATTTTATATAATATTATATTTATAAATTAGCATAGCCATTCTTTCGTTATGCTACCTCCTTTGATATATATACCAATATTATAAATCCTATATATATTAGTATATATATATTGTTCATTCACTTTGAAGCTTAACTCCTGTACATTTTGTCGAAAATTTCTGAAATTTTTCATGGTGCATTTTGTATTAGGGGTATTGATGCTATTAAATTTTGGTAGTCAAAGGTTGAGGGGTTGAGGAGCTAGAGAAGGGGCATGTGTCATATCTCGAGTGTTGTCGGACTTAATATAGATTATAATCGTTATTATCTATCCTGAAAATTAAGCTTTTTTATCATTTTATAATAATTAATAATATAAAAGCTATTTTTAAAATTAATAAAATTTCATAACAGATGGTGCCACACATTTAACTTCCTGCTAATGTGTTTTAGTGTTTCTTAAACATAAATATCCTTTGCCAGGAAAGTTAGGCAACTCATTGCTGCAATGTTTTTTTAGTGGAGTGTGTATAAAAGTTATTTCAAATTAAGAAAATTTATACTAAAGAATTAATAAAATAATCTTTAAAAAGACCTATTGAAAGAGCATAATTCGGTAATTTCATGTACAGTACATTGATTCTGCAGAAGAAATTTGAGTTGATATCTACTTTAGAGAAGTTATATTAATAATATCTTTATATAATTTGGAAGTAATTTTCCGTTGTCAGATGTTTGCTCTGCAAGCGATTCACTTATTAGAGATATTTCATGCATTTCAGATTGCTTTAATGTAAAGCGTGCAACAATGCGTACGCAATGTGTCAATTAGGAATGCATATGCAATTTGTAAATTAGGTTATGCACATTGATGTAAATGGTAAAAACCATTTTGATTTAATGTTCATTGATCTAAAGACATGTTTAGTAGCCAGTAGATTTTATGATATAAGATAACCATTAAGGACCCAATTATCTCCTATTTAAGAATTAAACATGTGTGAATAAAACCTGAAAAATGCCACTTGGTTAGGCTGGAATCCGGAACCAAGTATGGATATTCCGTAATTTTATCTACTCAGTCACAAGTAAGCTCATCATTATAAAAATTTAATTGTAGTTTTTTCAGTTATTTTTTAATTGAATTGTATATATATGCATATACATATCGAATTTTATTTTGTTCAAATTTATTTCACTATTTTCGTTTATGTACTTTATTTCACTAAAATTAACTATTTGAGCATTACAACTTCTCTCCACGTATAAACTTCCACTGTACAAACACTTCTGGTCTTAATTATTTTAAAACATATTCACTTTGTAAAATTAAAATTATTTTCATGAAAACATAAAATCTGTTGTCAACAGTAACTACTTAAATACAGTATAATATCTTATTAATTAATAAGTCGATAAAGTCTCTATAAATAATTTAATATATTTCAACGGTGTTTGAGTGACTGAGGCCTTTTTTTTTAGATATAAAGATTGTCTATACCTAATCTGCGATTCTCGATAATTTACAGGAAATTCTCATTTGTTCAAAATTCAAGGGACGAAATAATCGCGACTTCGAATTAACGAGTTTCGAATTATCCAAGATTTACATATTTCTGTATAATAAGCCAAATAGCACGTAACTGATGTAATTTATTAAGAAAACGGAATACGGCTACGTATACAGAATGCTTTTTTTCGTTAATTAATAANAAAAAACTCGTATAATTCGGTAAAACGTCATCGCCGACTCGTGTCGCGACAGGATTGGTCGAATCTAGACCAATAGCGGATATTGCACAAACCGTTGAATTTAAACGAGCATGTGGACCTACTAAAAACCATTTATTATTTAACGTCAATAAAAATTATATTTATATTAATGATGTCTCCAAAGTTCAGCGGATTTTTCGCAAGAAAAATAATATCAGGAAGCACGCGAGCGCCATTCGATGACAAGCTCCACGACGAAAATAAGCTTAAGCAATGGCGTAGTCGAACGGTGCACACTCGGTAAGTAATCCTACAATTTTTTGTTTATAGCATAGATTATATGGATTATTCCCAAAAAATTATACGTATTTTGGAAATGTTGAGTTGAATTAGTCTAGAATCGATTAATTTTATGAAAGAAACCTTTTAAACAGCCGTAGTCCGTAAACTGCATACGTGCCAGGCTGTGATTGGCTGGACTCGTAGAAAATGGATTCATAAAAACCGGAACGTATCTACCGTGTTATAGAGGGGTCGACTGTATTGCATCAACTGTTACGTAAGCATCCTTCTGGTTTTACTTTCTATTCAAAACAAAGATGACTTTTTTAAATAAATTTTACGTAAAAATTTGTAAAGCTAATAAAAGAACAGAGTCTCTCCATTTTTAGCGCTGAACAAAAGTCTTCTTCGAGAGTAAGATTTTCAGAATCTCATGAAAGTATTTTTTTGCGCTTAATCAACATGTCCGCACAAACGGGAAATGTGGAAAATTTGCATTTTGCACATAATGACGTATTTTTTATCCTTTGTACATACAAAGTCGATTGAATTTTTGAAAAGTTAAATGAAACAGAAAATAATTCAAGCTATTACTTGAATGAAAAAAGGTTTTTAAATAAAATATCATAACAGATGGCGCCATCGAATGTCGCTGGGAAAGTTAAGCAACTCGTTGCTGGATTTTTTTAGAATTGAAAACAAAAATGATTATTATGTAAAAAGTATATTTGTGCATGGAAAATATTGTTTGATTTTCCTATATTTTTCTTAATACAAGCACTTTTCGATTTTTCATATTTTAATGCTTCTAAATCTCTTTTTGTACACAAAATTCGAACTTTCGGATTTTCAGGAGACGAAAAACTTTCGAGTTATTGTCAGTGACATTTGGCCAGCATTTGTTTCGTTAACATTAAAGAAAATTCATTTTCTTTGCTTTTCTTCTGTTAATATCTAGTGTTAGAGTTCGAAATAATGTTGTATTTATTGTACAGTACATATTTATAATAAAATATTTCTTGTGAATAAATCATTATAGTCTTTATACATGCTATTTCTCTTTATAGTAATTACTTTATATTATGATAAATTATGTAACAGAATACAATGAGAAATATATTCATGAGATATATGACCTTCTTGAAATACAGTAATAACAAAAATATAAATTTTCAGTAAAGATTCTCGTCACAATATCTAAAAGCATCATAGATAATCTCTTCGAAAAAATTCTTACATAAAGTTACTATTGTATGCATTAGAATCCGTCACCAATTCTTAACTGGATCTTTAGTTTTTCTATATATTGAAATAAATTATTCGTCTCTGTCTTAATCATTCTTACTAAGATCTTGTTAAATTATATTGAACATTTTGGTCATTTTAGTGCCTTTTTACTTTTTCGACTGTTATACATTATACCCCCCTAAAACACTGTTGATAATTCCGTATTATATAAATTCCATGTTGTACGAGTCTCTTAGATTTTACAAATACGTGTGCCGGGATGTAAACGGCTCGCGTATTTGTAAAATCTAACTGACTCGTACAACACGGAAAGTATGGCAGTCAAATGTGGAAAGTGGGAAAGTATGGCAATCAATCAAAAAATGACTCCACCCGAAGATTTTTACATTTTTGGACTTAGGACATATTGAAACGTCGAGAAATTAAAACATTTTGGGGGTAATTTCTGTATGTATGGATGTTAGTGTGTGTGTGAGGTGCATGATTTTTGTTCACTCAATTTAAAGCTTAATAACTCTTGTGTTTTTTATCAAAAATTTCTGAAATTTTGCAGGGAAGTTTGCTTATTACGGGGATTAATGCTATTAAATTTTGGTGATTAAAGGTGGAGAGATAATGGGGTCGTGTTTATTTTTAGTAGGTCGGACTTAATGACGATTTTACTCGCTAGTAGCATTTACAATTTTTTTATAAAATTCATCCCTACCCTGAAAATTAACCTTTTTGTCATTTTATAATAGTTAAAAATATATAAACTTTTAAAATAAAATATGATTACAGATGACTCCGCCAAAATTTTAAATGTTGCCGAGAAAGTTGAGCAACTCGTTGCTGGTTTTTTAAATTAGTAAGCTAACTGAAGAAGTTTATAATATTTTTGATATCATCACTTTTTTCATTTGGCTGACTTATCACAGCAATGTATTGGTATATTTTAATAATAATATTCACTTTTAGTAGTTGATCTCATACAAAAAAAGTAGAGTAACTAAACACATTACAATTGAAAAAAATTATTAGTGAAAACTAATAAGCATTCGTTACTTGTCAGTAGACCATTTTAGTTTTTAAATTTGATGAGCTTAAATATATATACCACAGTAATCAAACTGTGGTTCGCGAGCCTTAATACATACTTCTTACCATACACAACATTTTATAAGTTTCTGAATGTACGAAGATTTTAAGTGTAACTGTTAATTTAACCTCTAACAGCTGAAAGCTTAGGGCAAACTGTATAATAAAGTACAGTAAAGTAACAGTGATATTTGATGTAGAACGGTGATAACTATATTATTTTAACTATATATAATAGAAACAGATGATACTACTATTCAATATGCATTCCAACACAGGATGCGGTGTATTTCTGACAGACAGTGTATGGCTCCTAATGTGACAAGATTTGGCCACCCCTGTATATATATATTAAATATCTATATGCATATTCAGTAAATATACAACATGTATTTAAAATTACAATATAATTTGAATTAGTAAATCATATAAAAATATTATAATTTTTTTATTAAAAATTTAATATTATTTCTATATACATGACCTAAAATTATTTATTTAACTTAATATAATAATATAATTTAATAAATTTATAAAGTTTATTCGACAACGTCTAGTCTTATGTTTTTCTTCGATGAAAATTTATTTTGCAATATAATATTTCTTTACACTATAAATAATATAAGAAATAAAGTTTTGTTTTAGTTTTTCTTTATCAAAAGAAGAAATTTCTATCGAAAAATAGTTTTAAAAAAATATTTTTATAGAACTTCAATACTATAAGCTTATATATATTTTTTTTTACCGAAAAAACCATATAACTTTTATATGTTATTCTATATAACTTATATTACTTTCTATATGTCTATAAATTTATAATTAAATAATTATTTTTATCGAATAAA
>NW_019384686.1:241520-245060 GCF_000671375.1 Centruroides sculpturatus
ATTTAATAATTCAATGGAAATTCAAAATAAGATTAAGATTGCCACTTAAACACCATAAATTTACATATTCCCCTTTGACCAATTAACATACGGCTTTCACTTCCAAACGGATGATAAATCTTCATTGTTATATACAATATTTTATAGTTTTAAAGTCGAAATAATCTCCGTAAAAGAATTTAATTGTATTTTTACATTAAAAATAAATAAATTTGATATAGAAAACATGCATTTTTCCAGATTTCTTGATGCATTTTTGTATATTAAATGTGTAATTATTAAAATATTTATGTATTATATACAAATTTTAATACGTAAACTTTAATTTAGAAAAGTTTTAAATACGATTTAACTTAAAAATAAACGTTTTATAGGCGTTTAAAAGTGAATATAGTCGACCCCCAACACTGTTGATTTTTCCGTTTTATATGAATTCCATGTTGTACGAGTCACTTAGATTTTACAAATACGTGTGTCGGGCTGTGAACGGCTCGCGTATTTGTAAAATCTAACTGACTCGTACAACACGGAATTCATATAGTACGTAATTATCAACAGTGTTATAGGGGGTCTACTGTATATAACAGTGGGAAAGTATGGCAATCAATCAAAAAATGACTCCACCCGAAGATTTTTACATTTTTGGACTTAGGACATATTGAAACGTCGAGAAATTAAAACATTTTGGGGGTAATTTCTGTATGTATGGATGTTAGTGTGTGTGTGAGGTGCATGATTTTTGTTCACTCAATTTAAAGCTTAATAACTCTTGTGTTTTTTATCAAAAATTTCTGAAATTTTGCAGGGAAGTTTGCTTATTACGGGGATTAATGCTATTAAATTTTGGTGATTAAAGGTGGAGAGATAATGGGGTCGTGTTTATTTTTAGTAGGTCGGACTTAATGACGATTTTACTCGCTAGTAGCATTTACAATTTTTTTATAAAATTCATCCCTACCCTGAAAATTAACCTTTTTGTCATTTTATAATAGTTAAAAATATATAAACTTTTAAAATAAAATATGATTACAGATGACTCCGCCAAAATTTTAAATGTTGCCGAGAAAGTTGAGCAACTCGTTGCTGGTTTTTTAAATTAGTAAGCTAACTGAAGAAGTTTATATTTTTGATATCATCACTTTTTTCATTTGGCTGACTTATCACAGCAATGTATTGGTATACTTTAATAATAATATTCACTTTTAGTAGTTGATCTCATACAAAAAAAGTAGAGTAACTAAACACATTACAATTGAAAAAAATTATTAGTGAAAACTAATAAGCATTCGTTACTTGTCAGTAGACCATTTTAGTTTTTAAATTTGATGAGCTTAAATATATATACCACAGTAATCAAACTGTGGTTCGCGAGCCTTAATACATACTTCTTACCATACACAACATTTTATAAGTTTCTGAATGTACGAAGATTTTAAGTGTAACTGTTAATTTAACCTCTAACAGCTGAAAGCTTAGGGCAAACTGTATAATAAAGTACAGTAAAGTAACAGTGATATTTGATGTAGAACGGTGATAACTATATTATTTTAACTATATATAATAGAAACAGATGATACTACTATTCAATATGCATTCCAACACAGGATGCGGTGTATTTCTGACAGACAGTGTATGGCTCCTAATGTGACAAGATTTGGCCACCCCTGTATATATATATTAAATATCTATATGCATATTCAGTAAATATACAACATGTATTTAAAATTACAATATAATTTGAATTAGTAAATCATATAAAAATATTATAATTTTTTTATNATTCCATGTTGTACGAGTCTCTTAGATTTTACAAATACGTGTGCCGGGATGTAAACGGCTCGCGTATTTGTAAAATCTAACTGACTCGTACAACACGGAATTCATATAGTACGTAATTATCAACAGTGTTATAGGGGGTCTACTGTATATAACAGTGGGAAAGTATGGCAATCAATCAAAAAATGACTCCACCCGAAGATTTTTACATTTTTGGACTTAGGACATATTGAAACGTCGAGAAATAAAAACATTTTGGGGGTAATTTCTGTATGTATGGATGTTAGTGTGTGTGTGAGGTGCATGATTTTTGTTCACTCAATTTAAAGCTTAATAACTCTTGTGTTTTTTATCAAAAATTTCTGAAATTTTGCAGGGAAGTTTGCTTATTACGGGGATTAATGCTATTAAATTTTGGTGATTAAAGGTGGAGAGATAATGGGGTCGTGTTTATTTTTAGTAGGTCGGACTTAATGACGATTTTACTCGCTAGTAGCATTTACAATTTTTTTATAAAATTCATCCCTACCCTGAAAATTAACCTTTTTGTCATTTTATAATAGTTAAAAATATATAAACTTTTAAAATAAAATATGATTACAGATGACTCCGCCAAAATTTTAAATGTTGCCGAGAAAGTTGAGCAACTCGTTGCTGGTTTTTTAAATTAGTAAGCTAACTGAAGAAGTTTATAATATTTTTGATATCATCACTTTTTTCATTTGGCTGACTTATCACAGCAATGTATTGGTATATTTTAATAATAATATTCACTTTTAGTAGTTGATCTCATACAAAAAAAGTAGAGTAACTAAACACATTACAATTGAAAAAAATTATTAGTGAAAACTAATAAGCATTCGTTACTTGTCAGTAGACCATTTTAGTTTTTAAATTTGATGAGCTTAAATATATATACCACAGTAATCAAACTGTGGTTCGCGAGCCTTAATACATACTTCTTACCATACACAACATTTTATAAGTTTCTGAATGTACGAAGATTTTAAGTGTAACTGTTAATTTAACCTCTAACAGCTGAAAGCTTAGGGCAAACTGTATAATAAAGTACAGTAAAGTAACAGTGATATTTGATGTAGAACGGTGATAACTATATTATTTTAACTATATATAATAGAAACAGATGATACTACTATTCAATATGCATTCCAACACAGGATGCGGTGTATTTCTGACAGACAGTGTATGGCTCCTAATGTGACAAGATTTGGCCACCCCTGTATATATATATTAAATATCTATATGCATATTCAGTAAATATACAACATGTATTTAAAATTACAATATAATTTGAATTAGTAAATCATATAAAAATATTATAATTTTTTTATTAAAAATTTAATATTATTTCTATATACATGACCTAAAATTATTTATTTAACTTAATATAATAATATAATTTAATAAATTTATAAAGTTTATTCGACAACGTCTAGTCTTATGTTTTTCTTCGATGAAAATTTATTTTGCAATATAATATTTCTTTACACTATAAATAATATAAGAAATAAAGTTTTGTTTTAGTTTTTCTTTATCAAAAGAAGAAATTTCTATCGAAAAATAGTTTTAAAAAAATATTTTTATAGAACTTCAATACTATAAGCTTATATATATTTTTTTTTACCGAAAAAACCATATAACTTTTATATGTTATTCTATATAACTTATATTACTTTCTATATGTCTATAAATTTATAATTAAATAATTATTTTTATCGAATAAAATTTGTTTATAATTTTATA
>NW_019384686.1:245242-262959 GCF_000671375.1 Centruroides sculpturatus
TAAGTGAATGTATTTTGTGTTGTACTGTTCTTGTGTGTGTTTATTGTTTCAATTTGTCTCGTTGTCGTTACTGTCTTTATGTGTACTTGTTGTTATAATTCTTCTGTCTGTTGCTGTTGTTTTGCTAGTGTAATTTATTATTACTATTCTATTTATTGTAAAATATACGTAATATTACAACAACAATGTTATATATTTTTGCTATTGTATTATAAACTATTTTTTGACGTTATTTTCATTATCTAACACAATAGCAATATAAAAATGAAAGTATTATTATTAAATTTAAAGATATTGGTTGAAAATCAAAACAGATTGATAATTAGAAAGCATTAGGAATGAACGATTTGGACAAATCTTTAATCCTCTTTAATGAAGGTAGATGATGAATTAGATCAAATTATCCTCTAGTTAATATATATAAATATAGAAAACAGTAATTATGATTAAATTCACGTAAATACAATTTTTATAACATAATTTACTGTAAAGCTCCATAAAATAGGGGAGAAAAGTAATGAAAACTTTTTGGTTATTGCACTTCAACCAGACATTTATTGAGAAAAATATAAAGAAAACGGTTAAAAACAATTTAAAGGAGTAAAAAACACACAAAAAATTATATTTTTGAAAAATACGAAGTTGAATTTTCCAATATCGAAAAAAGCATCGAGCCATTCTCTGAGAATCGGTTTGTGGATCAGTTTGTCTCCCAATCGTCTGATAAATTGGATAACAGTTGATTGCCAATCGAAAAAGGAAGCCAATTATTGTTACACAAAGCCGTCCCTTCTGTTGATCTTTGTACAGCTTTTAAACATACAACCCCCTTTATCAAAATTTATTTGTCCTACGTTTAACCCGAGTGTCGCCTATGACGTTTCTGTTTGTATTTTACGAACAGACGTTCGGACGTTTCGCATATTTTGCATTTTTTAATTTAAGTTTTTTTCAAGTTTTTACGTGGTTGTAAAAATTTGATACGAAGTTTTTACATTATCAGGTATTGTCTTCGCTGTTTTTCTACAAGAACGTCACACAAAAAAGAATTTTGGAGTTAATTTTTTGAAGTTTTGTATAGTCGACCCCCCTATAACACTGTTGATTTTTCCGTTTTATATGAATTCCATGTTGTACGAGTCACTTAGATTTTACAAATACGTGAGCCGTTCACAGTTCGGCACACGTATTTGTAAAATCTAACTAACTCCTACGACATGGAATTCATATAAAACAGAATAATCAACAGTATTATAGGGGGGGTCGACTGTATTTCATTTGCCATTGATTGTATCTTCTAAATTAAAAATGGCTGTGTATGAGTGAAGATATTATTTTAAAAATTAAAAATTCTGAAAACTCATTTAAATAAGATAATAAATTTTATATATTTTTTACGGAATTAGATTTAATGTGAAATTTTCTATCAACGTCTTAGCCGAAGGATGCGTATAGTTTGATTGAAGGTAACTGGAGATGATGAAGATATTTCAAAAACCCTGCAGCAGAAGAAACCAATACAGATGTAAATATCTATTTTATTGAAGTTGGCAGATATAATAGATAGGAACTTCTTTTTTTTTTTTAAAAAAAAAAAGCTGTTTTGTGCAGAAAGTTTATTGGCATCGCTTCAAACGCTTAAATGATTGATCGATTGCTAAATTTCTTAGCAGTAACTAATTGAGAAGACGATAAATCTTTTTCTACTATTATTAAAACACAGAACATAAATATACGATAAAACTCTTTTTTAATTATGTAAATAATCTATTAAATTTTAAAACTTTTCGATAATAATTATCAACTGAAGAATTAAATGATGTGCCATCAAGCTCTTAATAAAAGTATGGAAAGATATTTCGAAAAAAATATAAAATAAACAGGCTTATATATGAAAATATTTTGAAAATTTAACAATAAATAAATGGGTTCGATGCTCCGTGAAATATGTGTTATATCCTCTAAATAGGATATGAGACATATCTTACAGGATGTCACATATATTAAGATCTTTGTTTGATATGTATAGATTTTAGTTATTGTGAAATATATATTTAGGGCGACATATAAGCATGTATGTGCTTTTATATATATTATATGTGAAAATATATTAAACAGTTTCTTGAATAAATTAACTATTTTATTATACAATATTGTATACAAACTTTACTTTATGTGTTAAATCCTTGAAAGATGCCAAAAAAATAAAGAACGAATTTTGTTTTACGAATTAAATATTTAAGTAGCAAACTATAATAGAAATATGTAATGGGAAATTCTACTTTACATTGGTAATAATATCTAAGAACGTCATAAAATGATAATATTTAAGTGACAGAGTGAGAATCATGAACAGACTTACATATACTTAATCCAAATTTATGATACTAAAACATATCCGTGTTATTTTCTTGTTTTTACAATACATCATCTGTATCACGTATGTTAAATGAAGAGTAAAATAAAACAGAAAAGATCATTAATAAAAAGTTTAATGTTCCGTTATGTACGGATTTTATTTATATATATATGTATTTTTTTATCAAAAATTTATTTTGCTTTGTATCAAAGTTATAAAACACTTTTTTATACGCCCAATATAAAAAAGTATCTGTAGATTTTTATATATAAGTCAGGAAAATTATGTAAAAATGTCTAATAAATTTGTTAAACTTGCATTTCTAAATACACTTTTTCTTATAAACAAAAATTTATTTAAACATTTCAACCGTCAGATTCAAAATTGACATAAGCTTTATATAATAAATGCATTCTTGATAACTTGACAAGGTTGAAAATCCTGTAAACATTTCAAAAACAAAAGTAAAAAAAATGTAGCAACGAGTTGTATAACTTTCCCGGCAAGAATTAAAATTCTGTGACTCCGTCTGTTATGAGATTTTATTTTTTTAAAAAAAGCTTTTTATATTATAAATTAATATAATAAAATGGCAAAAGACTTTATTTTAAGGATGGGGTGAGTTTTATAAAAAAATTGTAAATGCTAATAACGAGTAAAATTTTTATTAAGTTCAACCCTACTTGAGATACGACCCCCTGTATTCTCCTACTCCCATTTAATAAAATCAATCCACTAATACACCACAAACCTCCATGCAAAATTTCAGCAATTTTTACAAAAAGGCATAGGAGATATTAAACTTCAAAGTGGTTGAAGAAAAATCATACCCCTTTAACACACACACACACTAACATCTATGTATACAGAACCCTTCTTGACTTTTTATTTTCTTGGCTGTTATATTAATATATAACAGAGGGAAAGTGTGATAATTGGTCAAAAATGACTCCTAAGATTTCTGTAGTTTTTGGCTCGAGACCTTGAAACGTCAAGAAATACAAAAAAAAATTCGGGGTTTCTTCTATATGTTTTTAGATATTAGTATTTATGGGGTACGATTTTGTTCACCCTCTTTGAAGCGTAATAACTTCCGTGTTTTTTTCCGAAATTTTCTGAAATTTTGCAGGATGATTTGATTATTAGGGATATTGATGCTATTAAATTTTGGTGGTTAAAGGTTGAAGAGGTGGAGAGATAATGGGGTCGTGTGTATCTCCGGTAAGGTCGGACAATGACTATTTTACTCGTTATAAGCGTTTACATTTTTTTTAATAAAACCTATATTATCCTTTTAAGATATAATTAATGTAAGTAAAATTCTAATTTTTTAAATTTTAAGAAGTTTAATTTCCTATAAACAATGGAATTGTAATCATGGCCACGAAGAAATTACTTATTTGTTCAGTTAAATCTCCGTTAAGGAAATATTGTTCGGTGATAATGTTCGATTTACAGGCTATAGAGTAGCTTAAAATAACATAAAATAGTTCACTTTTATCGTCTCGTTTAGGTTTTCGAGGACAAATACATCAATTTAAAAGTATTTGTAACTTCCAAGGGAAATTCTATTGGGAATTTTCTTTGGAACTATATTATTCACAATAGAGATAGAATTTCACGAAATATGTTAAAATTTTGATAAAGATTAAAAGTTACCATTTTTTTAAATTCAAATTATATAACTATGTAGAATATAATAATAATAATAATAATAAATTTGAAAATAATGGCATCAACATTATAGAAATAGGGAAACAAAAGTCGAGACAATTACATATACAAGCAATGAATATTCATGGAACTTTTAATAGTCAATATACTAAATCTTGGAGCTTATTTCTTTACAAATTATTGATAAATTTATTTGCTTATTTCTCTATATTTAAAGGGAATTTGAGACTATATCTAATATAAATAATCATACATAACATTACATTTAATTAAATTATTTTTAAAAAAAATGTGTACACCATAAAAAAACAGAATAGTGTTTTTCATAATAGTATATATAAAAATCTACTAAAGTAAATTAAGCAAACTTTTGAATCCAATCTAAAACTACATTATTTCTTGCAAATTATTCCATTAGCGACGAGATGATTAGTAATTTATAAAGCATTTCCTTCATTAATCGGAGAAAATTTCATTTTCTAACTAATTACCTTTGTAATTTAATTGTAAACTTGAAAACTACTCAACAATATCATAACTCGAAACAGATACATAAGAAAGCATTTTTTAATATATATATATATATATATACACTAAAGATATGTTAATCAAATGAACGAACATGATAAATTTAAATTAAAATAACAATAAAAATTCTTTTGCTAATTATTAATTTTAAAATTTTGTGTGAAAATAAATCTACAATGTGATACTTTCACTCGACAAACTTTAATAATGTTTCGTTTACTTTGCTGGAAAATGATAGGTTCTGAAATGCTTTACACTATTTTAGCATAAGGTAATTTAAACTCTTTGTTTTTAAAATTTGATACAGAATGTATAATTATATACACTCACCTTTGTGTTTACTTCATGTTTGAATTACTTATTTAACTATTTGTAGTTAAATAAGTAACTCAATCAAAGTCAAGTAATTAAAATTTCAAATAAAATGAAAATTTTCATTAAAAAATAATTTATTTTTTTCAAGAAAATTCTATTGATTACAATTATATCAATATTTACTTTTTATAATAAATTATACACATAGAATTGATAGATATTGTGTGCATTATAAGAGATATTTAAAGTAAATGTAATAATTTAATAAATATAATTTAGTAAATGTGAGTAAACATTTAAATGATTCAGTGATTCAATATTGAGATGTTTTTTAAAAGATTTTTTTGTTGTTTTTATTGATATAAATTCATTAAAAAATAAAAAGAATTATATTTATGTAAAGTCTTAATGGTAAAAGTAAAAATCTTTAATACAAAAAATTATTTACAACCGAAAATATCTAAATATTAAGTTAATTAATTAATTAATTTTTATGAAATTTAATAAATTAAATTAAAAGTATTTTTAATTTGATTTTATTTTTTATTATAAATACATAATATCTTTAAATCATAACTGTAAAAATATTATGATTTTTTTATTTAATATTCTTATGATTATAATTATAAATAATTTTTAAAAAATTATATCATCATTTACTTAATTCGATTTTGAAAAAATCATTCTTGAGGATGTAATTTCAATTTTATATTCTTTTAGTTTCTATTTCTGGAAGAATTATTTTTAGAGTTTTCAGAGTTTTCCTCATAGATCTAATTTTTAACCCAATTTTGATGATTTGTACCATACATTTGTTTTTTTTTTCCTTGAAAGATCTAATTGCAAAATTCGATTTTCTATATTTTATTTTAAACTCTTTTCTTGAAAGACTCAATTTTGAAATCCTATCCTGGAATGATTGGATTGGATTGATGGAATAAGGCAATGCAATACATGAGCGATCTGCCAAGCAGGTATCCCACGGGAAACCATCTATGGGATAGATATTTGGCACGTGAATAAAACCCAAATAGCACGTTACCAATCCGTTCGTGAGGTCCGAACCCGCGACCATTGGGTTTTATTCATTCGACCACTGATGGGCACGAATCCTCGAATGATTATATTTTAAATCCAAAGTTTTATAGAAAGATATTTCAAAAAACTAAGTTTTTTTTAAAAAAAAATCTTCTTCGTCGATCGAATTGTAACCCAATATCGGAAGATTACTATAAAGTTTTCTTCGGAAGATTTAATTGATAAACTTAAAAAAAATTCTCTTAAATTCCTTCCTTGAAAAACCAGATTTTTAAACCTTTTTTTTTTTTTTGAAAGACCGTAAATTAAATCCTGAAGTTTAAGATATTTCAAAGATCTAATTTTTTAATCTTATATCGAAGACCCACTTTTAAATCCTGTCTTACAATAGATTTTTACTTAGCAATTTAGTTTTAACACCCTATCAAACACCTTCCTTACTGAAGTATTTCAATTTTGAAATTAAGACACACAATATTTCTTATGGATTAGATTTTATTATTATTACTGAAACATTTAGTATGATTTCTTTAGAGTTTTATTATATAGTTTTATATGTACCATAGTATAAATCTTTGAGAGAAAACGAAGTTTGTTTATAGTAGATGGAAAAAGAGATCAGATGACTACATTATTCGAAATTCGATAGGAAAGACATCAATTTTTAATATAGATTTATAAAATTGTTGCTGTTGTAAGGTATTTTAAAATTATTAAATATTTATAACGTTACATACATAAATAAAAAGTCTCGTTTAAAGATTAAAACATTTGCTTAGAATGAAGTAAGATATTAACAATGTTTAACACTCAAGAATGTTGTTAAAATTTTACGTAAAAAAACAAAAATAAAGGTTTGATTTTTTTAATATAAAAATTTAAATTTAAATTATTTTGGTCTTGGAGGATCATTTACCAAACTATTTGAAAATTAAAATAAATTAAATAGCACATGAAAAACAAATAACACAATTGAAAATATGAATAATTTAAGAAATATATGTAAATTTTTTAAGAAAATAATTCATATTTATAACGTGAGAAAAATGGATATTTATATAAATAATTTCGTTATTACTTTCTAAAGAGAAGACATATAATATTACGAAGCTTTTACATTGAAAATATCCTTTCTTGAAAGCTTATATTTCAACATAATAATTGAAAGCTTATATTTCTGTTTACAAATCTTTATGAAACCTTAAAATTTCTATATATTTTTTTGCTTTGTCTTATATTTTTTTAGTAATAAATTACATAAATATTTACATTTTTTTATTTATTTAATAGTTTATTACTATTTTAATTTATTTATTACTTTATTTTTAACAATAATTTCTATTATTTTAGTTATAAATATTTAAAAATAAAGAAAAATAACCAGGGAGGAAAAAAAAAACTGAAAATAGTTTGGTGGTGTTCTTCTTTCTCCAAGCAAATAGGTATTTTTATGGCATGCTTTCTAGCATCATTTACGTTCGAAATTCACCTTTCTATACTTAGATTCGTGTTACACTCTGCGATTTCTTATGGAAAAAAATGTTTTCCATGCACGAACATCGAACAGCAAGCTGAATTTTTTTGCATGATTATTGACGAATACATAAAGCTGGCAAAACTTTACAAAAATCTATCGTTCTGTTAAAAAAAAAAAGCAAGAAAAAGAAACCACTGGTTACTAGTTAATGACTAATATAAAAATCTGTTATTAGATCATGAAATTACGATATTATTGCTAAGTAAGTTCTTAATAATAAGCCATTTCTCTATTAAAAACTATATTAAGAATTTTATTAGAAGTACATTGTCAAAGCTATTTAATGTAGTGTTTTCTAGTTGATGACCCTCTTAAAGTACACTAAATGCTATGAAATTCTATTCACGAAATCGCGATCTACCAGTTAGAAAAACTATTGTAATTAATTTTAAAAAAAAGTAAAACATTCAGTAGTGAAATCTTTATAATATGTCTGTTAAATTAATTAGAGATTATATTAATCAGTAGAAAATCTTGGAAAATCAATAATGAGTGTCTTTCTCAACTCTCTGTGAAGTAACAAATGTTTTTTTTTTTCTGTAATGGTGTAATCATCATTGGCTTAAATGGGAATAGGCAAATAAAAATTACATTAAAGTTTACTGAATTATATATATAAATGATTCAAAAATGATTAATTGTGTGTCACGATTAACAATTCCCTCTTAATCAAACATAAGTTTAAATTGAATACAAGCGATAACTAAAGCAGATTATACTTGAATAACTTAAATAAATTTATGGATATTATTTTAAATACTTCTAGTAAATAACACTATAATTGAATTTCTAAGTTTATTTATTATATAAATATTTATAAATTTATTAATCTATTAAATCCATATTTATATTCAGATAACTCTTACATTACCAAATACCGTAACTGTTAACTAAATACACACATTTCTGTTTACATTAATGAAATTTTCAAGAAAGAAAATTAAAATTAAAGGATTTCTTTTATAATTTAACGTATAATTTAACCCGAAAATTACTTTAATGGCTATAATATAATTTAATATGTAACTTTTAATTAACGTTATAAGGGGTAATAAAATTTGTAAGTGATATTAATAAATTTACAGAAGAATTCTGTTATATAATATTAGTAAATTTATTACATAATTATGATGATTATTCAGTGAAATTATTGATGAAGGAATTATTCTCGTGGTATGCATGCATACTTCTAAAATTCTGTTCGAATGAATTACTTAGAAGAGAAAATCACTATATTATGAAGAATTTTACAAATTATACACGTGCTAATTACTCTTGAATAATTAAGAATTAATAGGAATTTATACGATAAAAATGTATTATAACTTATTTCATAAAGTAATTAATAATTATATTTAATTTTTCGCATAATTGATTAGTGTATTGTGTAATTATAATTGTAAAAAAAAACATTTCATTATTTTATTTCTATATTAAGATAATAATTTATGGAAAGAAATGCACATTTTGTATTGAATTTATTTTTACATTCGTTTAAAATTTTAAATATAAAAAATACTTTTAATTTATAAAAATGTAAATGAAAATTTTTTATATATTTAGTCATATAAAATCTTTGTTTATATAATTTTTTCTATATAAAATCACTAATATATTTGAAAAATTTAAATAATGAAAATTTTATATATAAAGAGTATTTAAGACGTTTATAATCACATTAAATTTATTTAAATCATTTTAAAATAATTTACTTTTACGTCACCAGATGGCACAAGCGTTTTCATTAAGCATTTTTAGTCATATATCGCTATGTATTTGTAATTATGCGAAAAATATCGGAAATTATATTAATTATTTTTTTTTCTTTAGAGCCTATTTAAATGCGTATTAATGTTTAAAGTAATAAAAAATTTTTTATAAATATGAAGAATAATTAAAGATTTTAATACTAAATTAACTTATTTTTTTAAATGTACCGCATCCAGATTATGGTACAGTGAAGAAATAATGGTTTATCTATTGTATTATAAAACAATAGATCGTTTTTGTAGTACACAAGAATCACATTATGCAACCTGTACTAAGAACTATAATATATACCTGCTTATATCAACCATAGCAGAATATTTATCTTAAGTTTTCATTTCGTTATACAATTTGCCATTTCCCTATTGTTCTGTAAAGGAAAATATAAATTTCCTATTGCTATTTCCATGTACTGTGATAAAAGTTTCCTTTCTAACAGCAATAGAAATAGCTACAGAAAATTTTTATTTTCCTGCCTAGCAATGGAAATAGCAATAAGAAAATCATTTTCAACCTCATTAAACGAAATAGCAATATAAAATGTTTTATTTTACACGATAGAAATAAAAATATCAATAAATATTCTTTTTTTTTTATTTACTAACGAAACAATAAAAACAACAATAAGAATTTTTATTTATTTATTTATTTATTTTCCAGTATAGCAATGGAAATAGCAATAAAACTTTTATTATTTTGCAGCATAGAAATGAAAGTAGCAATATGGAATTTTTATTTTTATTTTTATTTTTTTTACCATAGAAATAGCAATAGAAAGGACTTTTCTAGTAGAACATTGATTGATAATATATTTTTATATAAAATTTTAAAATAATTTTTATTGTTTTATTTAAAATTTAAAATCCGTCGAATATGTAAATATTGTAACTAGTTATTGCTAAAATTAGTTAAAGTTTCATCGTTAGAATTAATTTACGAGGATTTAAAAATTAATCTGATTACAAAGGGCAAAGGGCAATTAAAATTTATAAATATGTTCATACAGCTGTAAAGGTTAATGCAAATAAAACTAATTTTGATAATTAAACGAAAGAGACTAATTAATTCTTTTATAAAATTATTATTTCTTGTAAAATTCTTAAACAAAATACATTTTTTTTTCTTTCCCTGTTTTAATTAGTCGTATAATATATAAAAATTAAAGAAAAATATATTAGTTAAAATTTTTTTTATTAATTATTATAATTAGCCTATATAAAAGTAATGAATAAAATATTTATTTAAAATTTAATTAATTAATTAATTAATTAACTTTTTTTTGTTTACTATTTTAATTAATTAGTTTTAACAACGTTGTTTGTAAGTATTAAAGTCGTCGTGTGGAATGAATTGGTTTAGTAGGGACATAAATTTATTTATTTAAAAGACAAGTTGACACCAGATAATTCAAACAAAATTCTATTTGATGTCAGCCGCAATAAACTAAAATAAAAGCTGTGGCCATGTTTCTGAGTTGGTCGGTCTGTGAATTTTAGTCTTGTCAGTTAGGATTTTCTAGTTATAGATACGTCTCACTGATCGAATGACTTCGATAACAGGAAGAAGGTAAGTACTCTTGTCTGATTTATAGCCTGTCTATGAGGAAAATTTTCTGATATTTACACTTAACATTAATAATATTGGATAAAGACATATTTCTGAAAGTTTGAATGAAATATTATTAATTTTTAAGCTATTTTTGTCGTCTTACTCATTTATTCACTGTAAAGATTAATAGCGTAAGAATAGAATTTGTTAAGCATAAACATGAACGCCCTCAAATTATACGACATTTGATTTAATAAGAAAATTGAATTTTAAATTTTGCTGGAAGTTGTGTTAAATTTTATTTAACACAACTTCCAGCAAAATATACTTAAATATTCTGTAAAAAGAGAGTTCGTAGTGTCTGTCCATTCGCTGAGAATCCCATCTCTAACATGATTTTTATAGGTTTTCTTCCTCTGCTTTCTCGATGCTCTTCTCCGTGTTATCATCTCGAAAAAAGGATCAAGAGCTGAGCTGATCGTCTCTAAGGCTCTGTTTTCCACTCGAATCATTGAATTGGCCAGTTTTTATCCTATGTCCATCGGGTAATGCTTTTTCTTCGGTCTCTCAATCCACCAACCTAGCGATAGATTCCCTTTTCATCTAGGTGTTCTGCTTTTTTTTTATCCATTATAACACATCATCCTGCTCATCTGCTAATGTTTTACAGCATTGCCAGAATTATACAACCATACCAGAGAAGGAATGTGTTACCTTTTGTCTCCTAAATATATATATATATTGAAANTATGTGTTAGTATATGATTTTTAAAAAAATTTTGGGAAAATATTTAGGAATTCATATATTAATTTCTACATTTAAATGTTAGAAAGTGATTTTTCTTCGAAAATATTTATTTATGATGCATTAAAAAACTTTTCTAAATATTCTGAGATTTAAAATTTATTCGTAAAACTTTTGAACATCGTTTAATCTACATCTGATAAATAAATTTTTAATAAATTAAAGAAAAAAAAAATTTATTTTATTTTGGTTTCCGTCGTTTATGAAAATATAAATTCAATTATAATAATTTTACTTTAATTAGCTTCTTTTGTTAAATTAATTTGTTTTAAAATTAATTAATTTAAAAATTTTGTTCGTTAATATAACAATAATCATTAACATGTATATAATTAAATTAATATTTTGTAAGTTTTAGTTCATAAACTGGAAAATCTTCCATATATTTTTACGTTTTGTATGTATTTAATCCTTTTAAAATTATTTAATTAAATATTCTTATGTTTATATATGTAAATATTAATTTTTTTTAAACATAAAACTAAGTCTGGAGAATTTAATATTCTACATTCATTCCCATTGTTTGTTAAATTCATTTATGTAAATAAGTGTAATTTTAATATAAATTAACTATTATTTGAAATAAAAATGAATTTATCAACAAAATCATTTTCTTTTTTAAGATTTAATCTTGCTCTATTTCGATGTACAGACAAACAAACAAACAGATCGATTCATAAGCGCTTTCTCTATTAACAGAAGTCCGAATATCACAAAGAATATTAATCAATTATCAATTATTAATTAGCAACAATTAGATTTTTCAATAGGAAACTATATTATATTATATTGAAAATAATTAGAATTAATATTTATAAAGAAATAAAATTAGTGAAAAATTTTTTATTTATTTAATTTTTCTTTATTTTGTTTTGCATAAAGAATATAAGCCAAGAGTTTCTGTTCATAAATATTCTGTTATTTATATCGACCCCATGACCTATTTAAAACTGGTTAGGCTACTTTCCAAACTCAATTTGATTGAAGATCTATTACAGTTTGGTTTTTAAATCAATTTTCATAATTAATATCATCATAAAAAACAATAGAAGATTGTATATACATATATATTTTAAGCTCAGAAAACTTATAAGAAATTCTTAAAAGATTAATATAAAAATTACCATTCTTTTTTGAAAATGCATTCATGAAAATAAAAATAACTTTACAATAATAATAATATATATAAAGTATTTTATTTTAAAATCAAATTTTATATTTTAAACTTCTTATATAGCTTTTATGGATGATTTTTCTTTATCTAAATCATCCATAAAAACTATAATAAAACCTTAATACTGTATTGCATCAGCTTAGAATATATAAATTCTGAATATATCAATGTTTATTTCTTATCTTAAATATTGGAAATACATATATATTAAATTAAATTTCCTAGAAAATTTGATTAAATGATTAATATAGTAAATCAAAAATATAATTTATAAATTTAAACTTTCTAAAATTAAAAAAACAGTTTTAAAAGATGAAGAATTGGATAAAAAAAAAGAGAAAATTTAATAAATTAGATATATATTTTTCTTTGTTTGAAACATGAAAAAAGTATAGGGACTTGAACAAAGAATTTAATTAATTTGAACATTGTTCAACTTATTTATTCAACACACAAAAAAAAATTTCTTAAGATTTTTTGAAATTAATTATATTTTCTAATTAAATCTAATAATTATCAATGGAATAATAAAAATTGTGAAATGTTCAGAAAGAAATTAATATATTTTTTTTTCTTCTTCATCGATCAAAAGAAATTAGAAATTAATAATATTCAAGTATTAAAATCCCTGAATGTAAAAGTGGAAAAAAAAATCTGGGAATAAGAACAAATATCTTTGACTGGAAGAAAATGGATCAATATGTCTGCAATAAAAATCCTAAATGACTGGAAATTATTGTTTGATAAGATAAGAAATGTGCAATTTTGGAGGATTTACTTGAAAATTCTGTCATAATTTTATATATTATGTCCGAAATTTTGTTTAAATATATTTTGGAAGTTATGAAGTTTAAATAGCATAGATGTTGATTTTCTTGTAAATATTTTACTTTCAAATATAAAAAATAAATAGTAATAAAGAAACTCTATATATATAGGACATATAATATATAAGAATATTGAATAAAATGCATTTTTGTGTTCCTTTATTATTTGGTTGAAATTTTTAAATGGCAGATCTATAAATTCTCACAGTCTGTCTGTTCGTCTGTCCTTCGTTAATCTCAAGAAGGGAGTTTGATAGATATAGAAAGTTAAGGAGAATAGTTATAAATGCTTTAAGACAAAAATAAAAACAATAAATTCGATGTAAAGATGAATTTTTGGATGTTATTTTTTCATGTAAATAATTTATTTTGTTTCTTTTTTATCGTGTGACACGATAAAGTTTAGTTGTAATTGCTTCGTTATCCGAAATCAAAGAAAATTGAAGCAGAAAACAATAAAAATATATTTACTAATGAACTGAAAGTATAGCTTTTCTACTTTGTTATATCAAGTAAAGGATAAACAAATGAAGAAAATAATTGAAGTTTCGATACGTATGCAATTATTTATCCAAGTATAAGCAGAAATAATAATAATGCTAGTTATTCGTAAATTTTTTTAAGTTAAATTAGATTATTTAAAGAAAATAATTTATGTAATATTTATTTAATTTTTCTTTATTTTGTTTTGCATAAAGAATATAAGCCAAGAGTTTCTGTTCATAAATATTCTGTTATTTATATCGACCCCATGACCTATTTAAAACTGGTTAGGCTACTTTCCAAACTCAATTTGATTGAAGATCTATTACAGTTTGGTTTTTAAATCAATTTTCATAATTAATATCATCATAAAAAACAATAGAAGATTGTATATACATATATATTTTAAGCTCAGAAAACTTATAAGAAATTCTTAAAAGATTAATATAAAAATTACCATTCTTTTTTGAAAATGCATTCATGAAAATAAAAATAACTTTACAATAATAATAATATATATAAAGTATTTTATTTTAAAATCAAATTTTATATTTTAAACTTCTTATATAGCTTTTATGGATGATTTTTCTTTATCTAAATCATCCATAAAAACTATAATAAAACCTTAATACTGTATTGCATCAGCTTAGAATATATAAATTCTGAATATATCAATGTTTATTTCTTATCTTAAATATTGGAAATACATATATATTAAATTAAATTTCCTAGAAAATTTGATTAAATGATTAATATAGTAAATCAAAAATATAATTTATAAATTTAAACTTTCTAAAATTAAAAAAACAGTTTTAAAAGATGAAGAATTGGATAAAAAAAAAGAGAAAATTTAATAAATTAGATATATATTTTTCTTTGTTTGAAACATGAAAAAAGTATAGGGACTTGAACAAAGAATTTAATTAATTTGAACATTGTTCAACTTATTTATTCAACACACAAAAAAAAATTTCTTAAGATTTTTTGAAATTAATTATATTTTCTAATTAAATCTAATAATTATCAATGGAATAATAAAAATTGTGAAATGTTCAGAAAGAAATTAATATATTTTTTTTTCTTCTTCATCGATCAAAAGAAATTAGAAATTAATAATATTCAAGTATTAAAATCCCTGAATGTAAAAGTGGAAAAAAAAATCTGGGAATAAGAACAAATATCTTTGACTGGAAGAAAATGGATCAATATGTCTGCAATAAAAATCCTAAATGACTGGAAATTATTGTTTGATAAGATAAGAAATGTGCAATTTTGGAGGATTTACTTGAAAATTCTGTCATAATTTTATATATTATGTCCGAAATTTTGTTTAAATATATTTTGGAAGTTATGAAGTTTAAATAGCATAGATGTTGATTTTCTTGTAAATATTTTACTTTCAAATATAAAAAATAAATAGTAATAAAGAAACTCTATATATATAGGACATATAATATATAAGAATATTGAATAAAATGCATTTTTGTGTTCCTTTATTATTTGGTTGAAATTTTTAAATGGCAGATCTATAAATTCTCACAGTCTGTCTGTTCGTCTGTCCTTCGTTAATCTCAAGAAGGGAGTTTGATAGATATAGAAAGTTAAGGAGAATAGTTATAAATGCTTTAAGACAAAAATAAAAACAATAAATTCGATGTAAAGATGAATTTTTGGATGTTATTTTTTCATGTAAATAATTTATTTTGTTTCTTTTTTATCGTGTGACACGATAAAGTTTAGTTGTAATTGCTTCGTTATCCGAAATCAAAGAAAATTGAAGCAGAAAACAATAAAAATATATTTACTAATGAACTGAAAGTATAGCTTTTCTACTTTGTTATATCAAGTAAAGGATAAACAAATGAAGAAAATAATTGAAGTTTCGATACGTATGCAATTATTTATCCAAGTATAAGCAGAAATAATAATAATGCTAGTTATTCGTAAATTTTTTTAAGTTAATTAGATTATTTAAAGAAAATAATTTATGTAATATTTATTTAATTTTTACTCTTATATTCGTGAATAATTTTTAATGAAATGTTCCTAAATGCCAAGCAATTTATGATTAGAATATAATCCTATTGCAATAGAAGGAATATATGAAGTTTTCTCATATAATAAATTAAGGAAAATTTTTAAAAAATAAAAATAAAATTCTAAGAAAGATACTGAGTTTTTTCCGACCTCTTAGAGTTTTATGACTTATTGTTCTTGTTTATAAATTTTAGATTATTGTAAATTACAGTAATTTTTCTTTAGATTTCAAGTTCATTTATAATATAAAAAAAAATGGAATCTTCTGATAGCATTGTATTATATGATACCATTTCATTGCAAAGAGTTGGCTTTTGTCCAATAGAAAGTTGAAACAATAAAACTAATAGACATTTTGAAAAAAAATTCCAGTTTTTTTATATATATTTGTGTGATTAAATCAAAATTTAGATATTGGTAAATATAAATTTAAAAATGATAAGAGATTCTATTCAATTTCTCATAAATTATTTTATATGTTTTATTGCATTTAAAGTTTAGCATAGATTTGAAATCCTTTACATTGATTTAGCTGGAAAGTGCTTAATGAAAACGAAGAAATATATTTTTGCTACTAATTTAAAATGCATTGATTTGTTTTAATTCGATAAAAAACCAAGTTGAAAAACTGAATAATTTCTGCTAGAAATTACAGTTTCATTTCTAGTATTAAATTTTTATTGTTGATTGTAATTATTAGACATAAATCAATGATAATTATTCATACATTTTCGAATGGCGTAAACTTAATTATACTTTTTCTTTAATGTTTGTATTTATCTACTAAATATTAAAGCTTTACGACAGAATTAATTCATTCCTTTTAGTTACTTTTCTATTAAATCTATTAATGCATTTCTTCCCTTGTCAAAGATTCTTACAAGTTAGAAAGATTACATCTAAACTGATAGAATTACTTTGTTCGTTTTCTATTTAATGATTTAAATTAATTCTTTTCTTGATAACAATAAACGAATTCTAATTTTACATCTTACAAATTTAAATTGAAAATAATAAATAAAATTTTAATAATAAAAGCGTGAATTTTGAGCCTCATCTCTGAAACAAATAGGATACAACATATTCAAATGATCATCTTTTCAATAACAAGAACCATCATAAACTTGAAGAATTCGTATTGTAATGAATGATTTTCATTTAATTAATAGACTACGTGATTTAAAATAATTATTTTAACATACATAAAAAAAAGTAAAAATAATGCTTAATTAATAAAAAAAAGAACTTGGTATAGTACTTCTTATGTTGTTCTTGAGAAAATCTAGATTCAGCGATTCCTGTTTGCAGAGTGTAAGCAGAAAGTGCTGAATGAACATTTTTTCGTACAGGAATTTCGCAATTATGTGAATATTTTCACTTAATTTTCTTCACTTTCATTTTCCAACATTAAAGATTAACTTGTAAAAAATAAAACTATATTCATTAACCTACTGAATCTTTCATTTAAAATGTAATAGCTCCTTTTTTTTCAAGTTTAAATTTTAAGAATTTTGCATAAAAATTCAAGGATTTTATTCGAAAAACTTTACATATAAAGACTGAATTCTAAATTTTATAATATTAAATTTTTCTTTATATTTAAATTATATAAAAATATTCGAAAT
>NW_019384686.1:263677-310975 GCF_000671375.1 Centruroides sculpturatus
AGACAAATTCGGGGAAGGGTTTACCTCGGCGGATGCGATCTCTTCGTTTACGGCGTTGGTACATCATACTGGGATCGGCGGTTTTTAATCGAAGTTCCTTTGGATAGCAAGATGGAACGGTGGACAGTTTGGCGGTATGGAACTGATGTCCCTTGACGTCCGTTCGGCTATGTCCGTAGAGGGTGTACGCTCTGTCGCTCTTCGACTGTAGAGGGACTGTAGTGACTTCGCTGGGAAAGTTATTCGGCGGTGTGATATCGGCTAACCGCCCGGAGGAACAAATTCGACCCCTTTTTATACCTAAGGGGGATTCATTGGAAAGAGAATTCGATGTAATCGCCAGCTTGACATGCGTACATCTGTGTTTACATTTCGTCACTTTTTTTTCTTCCAATCGTTGACATCTGTTTATCGTAAAAGTGTCAGACTCCGTAATGTATTGACTTACAGTGACTGATGGCCTAGTACGTCTCAGCGTCTTAGAAAAATTTATTGCCTTTTAGGTCATACAAATACGTGAGCCGTTCGCAGCCCAGCACACGTATTTGTAAAATTTAAGTTACTCGTACAACATGAAATTTATATAAAACGGAATTATCAACAGTGTTATAGGGGGTCGACTGTATCTAGTTTTTCCTGAAATTCTTGAAGACGTTGAAAGAAAATCAAGAAGAGGAAGACCGAAAACAAATTATTTAGATGACGACAAGGAAAAAAATTTTTATTGTGTAATCAAGCTGTGGAAAGAAAATATAAGGAAAATAACCATCAATTCAGATTGAAATGACTGTTAATATCAATATCTCTCTGTCTTTTCACACTTTTCAGAACTGATAAATATCTTATCTCGGATTTTCTACATAAGAATTCCAAAAAAATAATAATAATAATTATTAGAAATATAAAGATGATTATCTTTATATTTCTAATAATGGTTTTATTTGAATTTTTTGTTTTATTTATTTTTTAAAGTCTTTTTTCGATATTGTAATACGACTATATATATATATACTCGGAACCATTCTTATTTGAATGATAATACATAATTTTCTTCAAACATTGTAACAACTTTACTGTTACATCAAACATGTCACACGCTAATGTCGTTACGTGAAAATCAAACTAAACACTAAACTTATATTACTAGTGACGTACTTGTCAGCAGATAACTAGAGCAGAAAATTGAACCAAACTATTTTTGATTCTGGTTTTTAGAAGTTACCACAAGTCTTTTCCAGTTCTAATAATGCTCTTGAAATTCCTACAAACTGATTGGTAATAATAATTAATAATTTCTCTAACGGTTATTCTATGTATGCTGTTTTAAAAAGGCGAAAAAAAGCTTCCACAGAATTATAAATCTACACTACTCCTTTCGGGTTTTCTACAGTTTTCTTAATAAAGTTTAATTGATGGGTTGAACAGAACTTGCAATTTGCACTTGCAAACAATGGTTGGCCTTGTTTGTTTTAATTGTCATTATTTAACTACGGCTTTTAAAGTAAAGTTTTAAAGTAGTTGCTTATAGATATTGAGAAAGATTATAAATATAATAGCTATATTGTTCGGTCAATATAATGTTGTGATTAAACAGGAAATTTTTCAATAATTATCTTTTAAGATAAAGAGTGATCATCTTTGAGACGATCACTTTTTCATGATTGATTTTAATAATTGCATTGAGAGTGAAGATAGTTTTTTAACCGACAAACATATTATACACTTAATTAATGTCATATGCAGACTAAACTGTGTAAATTGCACCGAATTCAGATGGATTACGTAAAAAGATATAGGAAACACAAGGTTTATGTGATGAATTATAATTAAAAATTAATTCTAATAAACCGTATATCATGGTATTTCGAAATAGGGGTAGATTACCAAAGAAACATATGTCTTATACATTACGAAAAAGGAATTAAAATTGGTAGAAGAAATGAAATTCTTGGGGATTATGTTATCTCCTACGCTGTCGCTTGATAGACAATATAAGGAATGTTTGCGTAAATCGAATATATTGATAATGAATATGCTTATGTTATTTAAACAGTTATAGCACAGAAATCATGTTCTCAATTTAGATTATTTTAATACTATTTTTATGAATTCTATGGGTTATACTTCTTCTCTTTGATATATTATTAATTTTCTTAGAAAAATTGAAAATAGTGATTTGTTGTTGACTAATTTATTAAAAATGCTACACGAAAATATGCAAATCAATCCGAATAATAAGCATAATTGGGTTGTATTTAGAATAAATGTGGACTTTTTATAGGGACCATTTATGGAGAAGAAAAGTTACGATTTGTTGAATTAAAATTTAAAGATGTTTTTTTTCTTCCTATATATTTTAAGTCCTAATTCGCAAATTTCTTAAAACTGTAATAAGAAATTTACTATTGTATTATATTTTATGGCTAAACAAAGTATAAATTTTAATTTATAAATTATATTTTCACTTAAAGAAAGAAAGCAAGATGCATTTTAAAGATCGTATCGTAATTTAAAGTCATAGAGTATATATTCTATTCTGTTTATTATGGTTTTCTTATATTAAAATTCACTTTGAATCGTATTTTGATTAAATATTTAATAAAAGAATTATCAAAATCAAAGAACTAATAGGTTATATTAAATCCCTCACTTTCAATCAGTATATTATTTAGATATTTAGAATTTAAATCTTCTTTTTATTTTCCTGGCTGTTATATTTAACAGATGGAAAGTATAATGATCGGTCAACAAATAATCCACCTCAAAATATTTACATTTTTTAACTCGGGGACCTTAAAACATCGAGAAATGCAAAAAATTTAAGGTTTTTTTTCCTGTATTTATGGATGTTAGTGTGTGTGTGGATGAATGAAATCACGATTTTGTTGACCCACTTTGAAGCTTAATAACTCCCGTGCGTTTTGTCAAAAAATTCGGAAATTTTGCAGGATGGTTTGCTTATTAGGTGAATTGATGCTATTAAATTTTGGTGATTAAAGCTCGAGGGGAAGAAGAGATAAAGAGGTCTTATGTCGTATCTCGAGTAGGGTCGAACTTAATGACGATTTTACTCGTTATTAGCATTTACAATTTTTTTTATAAAACCCATCCTATACTCAAAATTAAGCCTTTTTTTCCCATTTTATAATAGTTAAAAATATAAAAAGTTTTTAAAATAAAATATCATATCACATGGCGCTACCAAATGTTACCGGGAAAGTTAAACAACTCGTTGCTGGATTTATTATAGAGAAAAATTAAAATAAAACTTTTTAAATATTTCAATTTAAATGTTAACTTTTACATTTATTTAACTGAAAAAAATATAGTTTTCTTTTTATAATTTGTATTCACAACTTAAAAAAAGAAAAAAAATTATTTGTTGTTATTATTATTATTATTATTAAACTTCATAAATGACAAAGTAAATAAGTGAATACAAAAAAGTCATGTAAAATCGGATTATTTTTGACATTCTTACTGATATTTTTCAGTTAGACATACAACAAAAATCTTATTTATATCGTAAAAAACGTCGTTTATTGTTTATCATCCGTCAGATTTTCGAAATATTCTGATTTATTTTTTAGTTATTTATTAAATTACTCTTCTAAGAAACTTGATTATTTCAAATTATATAATTTGTTTTAGTTATAAAAAATTAGATTTTCATATTTAAATACTTAAAAAATATATATAAATATATTTAGAATGATTATAAACATTATTGTTTTTTTTTTGTTTTTAATTTAATATTTTTTTTCAAATTAAATGTGAATATTTTAAATATTTAAAGCTTGAAAAATAATTATATTTAAAAAGATTGATCGATACATTTTAGTTCTTTTATTTCAAATATGCAATATGATTACATTAAGGTATTCGTATTACAATTGAAAATTATAATGAAGTATAGTTTTTATCTTCATGAATAAAATTTAAAAGAAAGTTGGAAAGAAATTCGATAGTCCGCCAGATACTCAAATAAATATATTTTTTAAATATTATATTTTATATATAATAGCATTAATACTGTATTTACTATAAAATAATCATCAAATGGCTTATCTTTCTAATGTTGGTCACTTCTGTCCAATTACTAGTAAAGTCATCAATAACGCTTTCATAATTTTCATTAAATCCATCTTGTTGAACTGAAATCCAGCTTTTCTAAAACAGCTTTTAATAATGATAGGTTCAATGCTTTTTCAAACTAAATATAGTCGCTGCAAGGCCTGCAAAATCATCCATTTTACTGTCAATTTCATATTCCATTTGACGAATCACGTGCCAAACAAGCCATTGTCTGTAATGGTTCTTCGCCAAGACGATCAAATTTTCATTCATTGGCTGGAGTTTGCTAATGGAGTTCAGGGAAAGATCGCTTTAATGGTTTTTTTTTCAGATTTCAAATCATCCAGCCTTGGAGCAGTCAGTAAGCAGAAGAATTTTTCTGTTTATGGTTTACTATTTTATAATCCGGTGCTAGGAGCCACTACTTAAAAAGCGAAGCTGTTATCCACGTCTTAACACGTTTCTGTAAGTACTGTACGTAGTAGATGGCAAGTTTTATCTTTATCTATCGGAGAACACGTTGAATATAGTCCCGCCTCATCGGCATTGAAGATATTTCAAGCTTCATAACTGTGTGTTAATTTTGACAATTTCGAAATCTAATCATTTTTCTCGACTGTCTTTGGTGATGTCAGATTCCTTCTCTTCTTAAATTGCTGTAGCCATTCATCTGATGTTTTGAAATCATTCATTGCATTATTCTGCTTTTTCTCGCTTCTTTTCTTTCATCATTTGATCATTGACAGGGATAAAATTGTTTCTTGCATCTATCAACCAATTAAAAAGTTTTCTGTCAAGTTTGTGCATGGCCGTTCCTAAGTCGATGTGGTCCTACAAAAGTCGCACTTTTTCGATTTTTTTTACGTTGTGAAAGTATTGTTACAATGTTTGATTTTGAGATGTCATATCTTCCAAGTCCCTGCATGTTGGGGTGGAGGGTTGAGGGCAGCAATACATTTTCCTAGAGCGCTTCATGTATGTTCTATGGAGTTAAGAACTGAAAACCTTGCTGTCCAATTCCAATAACAAGTTTCTTCTCCCTTCTATCAACTGTTTCAGAATTTACAGTTTCTGGACAAAGAAGAGTTGCTTTCGTTTTCATTTTTTTTATCTGCCTTTGTGCCAGAGATAATGTAAAACAAAAGCAAACCCTCAATACTATTTGTATAAAATTTTCAGAATTCAAATGTAGGAATTGGTTAAAATTTCTGTACGCAGCAAATTTTTACAGTAATAAGCTATAGAACAAATACCTTTGGACAGTTTGGATGGACATTTTGTGATGGTGATTGCTACAGTACGTCAAAACTTAGTATTGCAAAAGTGCAATGATTATGCAATCAATTTGACAAAGAAACATAGATAAATTGGTATCTCTATAAACAAAAACTGATCTTTAGCTCCATCGGTCAAGTGTTTCGAATGTCAAGATGGAGGGCAACGCATGAAATATAAGCAGAGATTGCTTACTTACTTGGTATCGAGATTATTCAACATTATTCTAATGGCATTTGTCTCAAGTCACTAGATGCAAGAGTAGGGATAAGAGAGTAGTAATACTCTAAAGTTGATAAATCTTTTCTCAGACTTAGCTAATTAGGACAGTTTCCCATTCACCAGTTTCCCATTTTTCTAAGATTTTCTTTGTATAATTAACTCTTTTAATTCATTATTATCAACTCTTATATAGTTAATTGGGGGAGGTTCCAATTAACTATATAGGAACTTCTGGTATAGATCGGAAGTCACGTTATTTCAATTCAAAGCGTTTTCCCTGAAAGCAGTTAATAGACAACCAGCACGATTCTATTGTTAAAGGAAAAGTGTGATGTACAGGGATAAGTTCTCTGAGTTAGCTTCTCCTAATTTTTCTTTTTGTCATATACACCAACAACGTTTCAAATCGAAAATTTTATAATCTCATATTTTGAACTGTTAATTCTAGATTAATTCTGTTAATGCTGGTTTACATTATACGTTCGGCACAGTATTGCCACAGTAACAAATTCACGTACCGAATAATATAATCACAAAGTCTATTTTTGCTGTGCTGGAAGAGTAATGCAATGCAGCAGCTAATAGGACAACAATGTTTGGAGAACGTCACTATATACTAATACAGCAACCAATTAGACATGTGTTCTGGATATACGAACTAATCCAGTAACGAATTGAAAACTTTGTTGTGAAGTAAAACTTTTGAAAAGATGGCGGGTAGCAAGTAGATGTCAAGAAGTAAAGTAGTAAAGAAAATGAATGCTTTTATAATAGAAAACAAACAAAAATCTGATTTTAAAAAAATTAAATAAGCAGTGTTTCTGAAAATTTAACAAACAAAAACAAATTGAAAACTGATGAGGAGGAACTATACTAATTTCGAGATCGTAGTATTATTAAAATTAATTGCAAAGTATAAATAATTTATTAGAAAAAAACAAGTATAGAAACAAAAATAGAGCCGAAATATAACAGTCAGAATTCAAATGGCGCATGCATTAACCAGTAATTCGAGAATTAACTTGCCGATATCTGCGAGTTAAATCACGATTCAGATTTAAGAGTTAAATCTAGAATTAATGCATGGCAAATATCGATTTTAACTGAAATTGTGGTTTAAACCTTACCCTAGATTTAACTTGAGATTTGTGAATACGACTTAGAAATTCGTCTTCTCTTCTTTGAATTCTCTCACGCTTTGTAATTCAAAATGCATTCTTTTTATTGCTATGTGTAATTCGAATTGAATGTGCAAATATTTTCTCATGTTTACACACCACAAATTCAGATCAGAAACGGGACCAATCAGAAAGATTACAAAATTGAGATATGATTTTATAGGTACCATGTCCAATTTTTTTTTCTATTTTATTTGATATAATATAAAACAAACCAGTAAATATATTAATATTTACCCTATTCTATAATAAAATCATAAAAAATATATGTGAAAGATCATTACAAAAAAATTATTTTATCTGCATTCAGGACACTATTTTTATCTATTTAAGAAAAGAATAATCTGAAACTTGATGATAGAAAAAATCCTTTTTGAAAATCGATAGATTTAATATTTGAAAAATATTCATAAAAATTGCACAAATATTTGGTTAAAGGATTTGTTTGTAAGCATTACACTTAATATTTATTTTCAACAGAAACGATTTTTATTCGTGCTAGCAGAAAACGAAATTTCATACGCTTGTATTCACGTTGAAAAATATATGGGTTCAAATATATCTGTTTCGTTTATTTTATTATATATAAAACCGGATCAAAACAACATTAACGATATACTTTCTATGGCTTTTAAAGTGATAAAATAGTAATAACAAAGTTAAGGTAAAAAGAATCTTGATTTATAAGAATGTAAGATGAAAGCAGCCCAGTTTTAATATAATAACAAATGTGATGTTACTACATTTAATAAACCAGCAAGAACATGTTATATCAGCGGAATTATCATTAATAAACGATAATGATATTTTTAACATGTAGGATGCTTTGTAACATGTATATTAATTTAATAGTCTAACTATCATTGTAAAATATTGTAAATGCAATTCATGTTCTGTAATATTTTCATTACGAATAAGCAATTATCTTATATACTGTTTATATTTAATGTTTTTTTTTTTTTATATAATGGTTCCTTGTATATTACTACACTTTATTTTATGCATATTAAGTCATTAGCATGAATAATGCAAATACATATTCTTTTTAATACTCTATTAATAATTACTTTTATTTGTATTTTTTACATGTATTCATTTATAAATGATTTATAATTTATTTTATCGCTTTAAATTTTTATAATTATAATGTTTTTATAATATTAATCTTTAATTCAATACAAATAATACTGTGCAAAGAAAATTCATAAAATAGCATGTTATACTCACGATATTCATATACATTTTTCTATTTCTTTATATACGAAGTTATTATTTTCTCACAAACATTCTCATATTAAAATACAGTAATGATCCTTACATCAAATAAAATTTATCAAATCAAAATTGTGCATGAAAGATGCATTGCATAGGCTTATTATGTACTCTGGGTTAGATGAATTAATTCATGTTAACTTGGATGTAGTCAAACTATTTTTGATTCAGTTTGTAATTACAAACTTTAGTTTAACTTATTCTATACACAATTCATTTTGAATTTTTTTAGTATATTAATAATTAGAATGAATTCCATAATCAAATTATATGCATATATTTTCATAATATTTGCATGTAATATTTGTGGAACGATAACATTGTTAAATTAATTAGTATAGCCTATGATATATTTTCAAATTGAATAAAAACTACTTTATTTCAGATCATTATATCTTCAAAAATAGATTAAATGTAAATAAATATAAAGTGAAATAAATTAGGAATTTTCTCCTGAAAGGTGTTAGATAGATGACCGGCCTTACTCTATTGTTAAAGGGAAAGTATGATGTACAGGGGGCAAGATACTACTAATTTGAGGTGGAGAGCATATATTTTAAATTAAATAAATTAAAAATATAATTAAAACTTGCAGTCCGGCATTGTTACTATGTCATAATAAATAATCGCTTGTTATTTTATAATCTTATTTTATTGCATTTTTCCTATACAAAATAAACTGTAACAGAGTATAAAGAAGATTATCAAATACTCCATTCTCCAACTAAAAAACATTAAATGAACAAGTAACAATAATTAATTATTAAGAGAGTTCTTAGTTAATTTAATTCCTCATCTAATTTAACTTCTGCTAATTACTAATTAATCTTCAAATTATTTCTTTAAATAACAATTACAAGGGCGTTACTAGAGAAAATATTTAACAATTAAATATATTTATTATAAAATTTTGCATGAAAAAAATCTAGAAAACAGAGGATAATTTAAAACAAATATAAACATTTTCTCTACAAATTCTCTCTTAAATTTCTATTATTTAAATTAATGTATAATATTAAACTATTGTTTCAAAATATTTTAAATATTTGTAAATTAATTACTTTTAATATTTACATTAAGAGATTAAATTTAACAAATGACAAAGAACTTAATTGAATAAATAGTTATTAACAATAATTACTTTTCCGGCTGTTACATATAACAGAGGGAAAAGTATGGCGATCGGTCAATAGAATGACCCCTTCAAAATTTTTAAATTTTGGACCTTTAAAAGTCGAGAAACTTCTAAAGTTTTGCAGGGAGGTTTGTATATTAGGGGGATCGATGCTATTAAATTTTGGTAGTTAAAAGTCAGGGAGATAGTGAGATTAGAGGGGGGTCATGTGTCGTAATTCGAGTGGAGTCGGACTTAATGAAGATTTTATTTGTTATTATCATTTACAATCTTTTTAATAAAGCTTATCTCTATATATTTATTTAATATATTAACACATTTCTTAAAAAAACATTTTATAATTCTAAACAAAAAAATCATCAGTATAAATAAGAAAAATTCAGGCTATACCATCTAGTCATATTTTATTAATAAGTTAATTATTCGTACATTTAATATACATATTTTTCTTTCATTACATGGTAGAAAAGTTAATTACAAAACGGTGAAAGGTAATATCTATAGTGAAATGAAGTGAACATTATCAATAATAGTGAGTTTAGTGAGGATTAAAGTAATGGCCAAGATTGTAAACAGACTTTGTCACAGAGAGATCAGTAGAGTCATTTGGGCCCAGATTTCTATTTTTGGAAGCCTCAAAAACATTTGTTACAAATTACAAGAAATAAAGCGAATAAAGAAAAAAATTAAAATACATTTGTTTAAAAAAACAGAGCAATATTTTAAAATTTTGGAGCATCAAGTATCCTGTTTCTCCCTCTCTCTCTACCTTTATAAACTTATTACGAGGATGATAAATATGATAAATAATGAGTCAAAATTATAGAATATTTATAAATTATTTCTAATACATTTATATAATTTCTGAATTACAATATTCATTTCTTCTACTTTGAAATTTTTAATATGGCTAGCTATTTGTAGATAATACAATAAATGAGTACAAAAAATAGGATATTCTCAACTGTTATATCTTAATTTTCGTTTAATTTAACTTAAACTTTGCTTTTAATTTGATAATTCAGTTCTGTTTCGGTAATTTATCATTGTAAGATTTTCATTTAACTGATTGAAGTAACACAAATCTAAATGATTATCGTATTAATACATCACGCACGTCTTTAATTTCATAATGTAAAACTTTACTCGTTACAATGTTAAATAATTTTGAAAAAAATAATAAAAAATAAAAACACATTTTTCACAATAATGTTTTCGTCAGAACAGCAAATAATAAAATCGATTTTATAGATCGATAAAGAGAAAATTTCTAAAAGAGTAAAGAGTAATTTGCTCAGATTTAAGATAGAAAGATCAAAAGGAAAATAATTAGGAATTTAATCCAGATAATTACTTTCAAATAAATTGAAATTGTTTTTGAATGAAATTGTGGTTAGAATGGTATAGAAAAATGAGATTTAAAGAAATAAATTTTAGCAAATTGTTTTAGAATTAAGCACAGAAAGGAATAAATAAACAATTAAGTAAAACATTAAAATATCAAGTTAAAATTCAAGAATTTCTTGTAAATTATTAGAAATATTAAAACTTTCTTTAAAATTTTATACTCTTTCAAGTTGGATCTTCAGACTTCTCCAATATTTTTTTTTTTTTTAATTTAAATGTTTACAAATTATGGTTGAAGAAGTTTCATAGAACAATTTCTTAAAGAATTCCTTTAAAAACTTTTGTTAATAGAAACTTTTGAATGAAGATTAAGGAATTTACATAATTAATAAAACAATTATTCAATTATGTTTATATTATTTATGTAAGAAAAGTATAATTATTAAATTCTGTAAATGACACGAACAAATTACAAAATTATTAAAAATTATAATTAAGATAATGCATATTATTCATTTTATTTATTATTCATTTAAAATGAACAATGAAGAATCAATCTGTCAATTGTCAATATGATTAATGCAATAACTCATTGAAGAATCAATTTATTAAAATTTACTTCCTACCAACTTGTATAAACACTTTTCAAAGAGTAAAACAGATTTTAATGAAAGGTGATGATTAACAGTATTAAATATTATTTAAAATGACTTCACAATGCTTTAATTTTTAAGAAATTCTAGAAAATTGAAATCAAATAAGAAAGTTTAAATGGAATAGATTCCTAAAAAGTTCTTAAAAATTGTTTAAATATGATTAAAAAATAAAATTAATAATAATAATCTGTAGAAAATTAAAGAAAACATTTTAAAATAAATATAATAATTTAAAGAATTAAGTAAAATCGATAGGAAGATACGTTCAAAATTTACTATCGTTTCAAAAACTGTAATCAAAAGAAAATATAGATAGTTCCAGTCACATAAATTCCTAAAATATGTGAAGAAAGTGACTTTATTGATATCACAGTTTTGCAATTAAGCACGATATCTATAGCACTGAAGCAGAAAATTTTAATTAAAGAATTCATTATCAATATATATATATATATCGCGTGTTTTAGAAAATATACATAAAATACAATTTAGATTTTCTTAAATTTTATGAGTAATAGTTAAATAAAAAAAAAGAATATATATATATATATTTTTAGTTTTAGTTTTAGGCTGAAATGATATGAAAAGACGAGAAAATAGTAAATTAAAATATTAAAGTTTAATGTCTAACTAAAATAATATTAATGTGCTTCATTAAAAAATTAAATTTATTATAGATTATAAAAATAAAATTTAAAAAACATACAGTTCACAGACTGTAATTAGAAAGACTTAACTAGAGATGTGTTGAAATCAGGGGTAATCAAAACATCTGAATATATAATACAAAAAGAAAGATGATGAAGATGATATAAAATACTCATATTTATACTTTTTATGGAGTTATAAAGCATAAATACGAAAGTTTTAAAAGGTAGAAGCATGTAAACTGCTTGGAGTGGAATGATTAATTTCATATTTTTGTCATTTTCTTTTCTTTAATATCTTAAGTCAAGGTAAACAGTGAAAGTAAAGAATTCGTTACGTATTCATATAGAAATTCATATTTAAATATAATTTCGTTGATCATCTCTACGAAGTATTATATTATTAAAATTTCAATTTAAAATATATAATCATAATTTATGATACTGATCTTAAAGAAAATAATAAGTCTCGTTTTACGACGGTTTTCTGGAAACAAATAATTATTTATATTTTTCTTATAAATACAGTATTTTACAAACAAAACTAGAATTATAATTTATAGATCTATATAGAAAGATCATATGAAGTTGACTATAGTAATTTTCTATCGAAGCTGTTGGAAGTAGATTTCTTAAAGAGCCTCTAGAGATTAGCAACGTTAGATTAAATGCTGGCTGTTTGTCTGTCTGTGACATAATGATAAAAACAAACAGTTCGTTAAAAAAAAAATTTAATCTATCTTGATATAAACATATTAAACAATTTCTTACAAACGAATAATACTAATATTTTTTCGAGAAAAATAGCAGTGTCATTATAATAAAAATACTGTCTATTGTAACTTGTAATTAATTTTATAATAAATATTAACATTGAATATGTATTTTATTAAAGGAAAATTTTGTTTTGAGGTGTTGATTTTCCTTGTTATAGTATATTAAAAAAAATTTTTTTCTAATGTGAAATGAAATTAATCTGGTTTGTCTACGGTCTATTTATATCGTTGTAATAGGAAATAATTTAAAATAATTCAAAAACAGTTGACCTTCAGTAATGGAAAGAAATTTCCCGACTTTTAACATATTAAATTTATTTTATTATTACCAAAAAAATATTTAAAAAAAAATATAGGCCTATATATAAATAACGATAAACTTTTAAAAATTTAATTAGTGTTTATTAATTAAAATTAAAACTACAAAATTTCTCTACAAAACACTAATGAGAAGTGTTTTTTTTTTATAGTCATAAATGTTGTTTACTTACTAAAGCTTGTGTAACAGAGCTATGAAAGTCGTATTAATTGTTGAAGGTAAAGTTCTAGTTAAATATAATCATTAAGAAAATTGTATTTAGTTTTTTTCTTGGTTATAATGACAAAGGATATAAAGATATAAAAAGTACAATATTTCTTCATATAAAGCTTCCTCGGAGCGCAATTACTGTCTTTAAACAGTATTATGTTCGCTTGTTGGAACGAGATTTGAATTAATCATAAATTAATACGGATTATTGCAAATTATTTAAATTTTTACCGAAAGAAAAGGTATAAAATAAAATTTATCAATTATTTTCAAAAAAATACTACTATAATTAATATTATATAAAGTCTATATTATTGCTATAATATCTAAAAACGAAGGAAAAAGTAGAATTATATGGTAGTTACATTACATATATAAATAAAAACAAATATTTTAAAAATAATTTTAAATGTAAAAAGTATATTTATGCATCAATATAAAGTAATTTACTGATAAAATATTGGATAAACAATATTTTTTTTTTATATCTTGATAAATCTATTTACATAGTTTTCTATGTTAATCATAAACATTGATAACTTATTTAGCATTAATTTAATATCAAATTTCTATCATTAATTGCATTTACATATGTTTAAATATTTTTTATAAATGTTTTTTATTTTTTGCTATTATATAATAATAAATTAGATTAAAACATATAATTTATTGTAATTATTATATTGAACAGTCCACAAGGACATTGTCAGTGATTGAATACATTATTCTTAGAAAATAAAACTAAAAATACTTCTTGTTTAAATGAGATTAAATTATTTATTTTAATATTATAAAAATGAAAACTATTTATATATTTGTTTATAATTAATTAATTTATTTTTATGATTAATTAAACGAATAAATAGAACATATACGTGATTAAAAGTAGTAAAATTTGAATTATTTAATTATAATTTTAACAGATTTGAGATGTAAAATAAATATTTTTACAGAAATATTAATCTTGTTTGTATTTAATTTATATGAAAAATAATTATTTTCTTGCATAATATTTATTCGATTTTGTTTTTTAAATATAAATATTAAATATCTCATATATTTAAAAGTTATTTGAGAAGGAATAATATTTATAATGTGATGTAAAATTTGAAGTTAATGTTTAATGCATTTTAGTATTAAAATATGTTATAATACTTAATGTTTTAGTCAAATCTTTACTTATAAAAAGCTATAATAAATGTAAAAAATAATTAAAAATAATGTTTTATCCTTCAGATTTAATAGATTTCTGATTGTTTTAATATCTTGAGAATATAACTATATTTTTCTACACAAGCGAAAATATTCATTAAAATCTTAATTCTGAAAATCATTCATTTAATATAAGTATGTGGAATACTTTTAAGAATACAAATTTAAATACACTAAGTCCTTATTTAATGTCGTTTTGTTATAATGTTAATGAAAGTAAAGCGAGCTCTTTTCATTCATAATTAATGTTATCGAATTTTTCTTTTAAAAACAGTGAAATTGCTTCTATGAGATGGGAATTAAATGCTGAACGATCTAACACGACCTAATAAGAATAATATAAACCTTAACAACACTTAAGACATCATTTAATGTCAATTTAAATGTTAAACAAATGCGCTTTGTTTGCATTCACCATTTTAAATATACACAGCGCCCTTATACTTTGTTGGAATCGCCAATTGTTTGTTTATAAAACTGCATGGTGGTAGGTGATCCTTGTAATTTTCGCTTTACAATCATTTATTCATTATTAATTATCTTTATCATCACTAGTGATGAAGATGAAGCTTCTGTGTATAATGTATGTATAGCTCACATTTATTTAATGTTTAAAAAGTGTTTTAGACCTCTATTTAGAAGTTTTTGTGACCAGAAAATATGCCATAGGAACTTAACTTTCGTTTATATTAATTATCCTGATAAAAAGGCTGATATCCCTTGAACTGAGGATGAGAACTTTCTGTCAAGAATATCTCATAAAGCAGTCTTGGGCTTAGTAGCTCCACAGTTGACAATTAGTTTCATTATACATTGTATTGCTTAAAGTCGCGGTTCTGTTAATAACTGTATAATGAATTCTGTTTAAATTAATATTTTCATTTTAAGAACTCAAAGTAAATCGATAAAACTAATTTTAAAAGTGATTTATAATTTCGAATATCTTTAAACTCAGTGATTACAAAATTCTGTTTAGAGTAAATAAAACAAATTAAATTTTTATTTAAATTAGATATTTAATTTTTCGAATGGAAGGTAAAGCATTTAGAATAGTTTAACAATTAAATATTTTTTTTTATCACCGATTGGTTGAAATTTATAAGAAATTATTGATAGGCGTAATCGTCGAAGATACTGTTAGCCTATATTGTTTGTGTTTTCAACCTATCAACGAAACGGAAAATATATAATATTTAAAATATCTTAACTATGTTTATAATACAAAGAATACTCTCAGTTATTATTTGGATTAGGATTTTTAGGAAAAAAATGTCTTTATTTTCCAGGAGCATGAGGGGAATAACATAAAAGTACTGTACAAAACACGAGGTAAGTGTTTTTTAAAACATCTTCATAGTATCTGACATTGCTTAATTTACTAATTTACATTTACATATCTAACTTTTTAATTATAAAATTAAAAATATAGTTCACAGTTTTCTTATTTCACTGAGGATTCCCCGAGATTCATCTAATGGCCCTTCGATAACGAACTTAAATCGTCGATGATTTTCATTCATTAGTATTGTAATTTAAATTTTATTTATAATCTGTTATTAGCAGTTAAATGATTTGCGACATGTTTTGTTAAATTTCCTTTTCATTTAACTTTAAGTAGTTGAAAGCATACTTTTGATTGACTGGAAAATTTCAACTATAAAGAGCTTGACTTTCAAAATTAAACCGCTATAAAACTTTAAATTTTACGAGAAAACATTCCTTTCACTGACTTTTATTATAAAAAATAATACTTACTTTTTATCCATATATATTTTTTTTATTAAACTTTCCTTCCTGTGGGCTCTAAGAAGATCTTTTCTTCAAACCAGCGTGGATGCGACCAGGCTACAGTGGGTATCCATACCCACGAACGGGACTTGACATATTCCCGAACAGCCTAAACTGAAATGCAAGTCTTTTAAATTAAAAAATAAATAATAAATAATTATTAAACAAAGTGAAATGGTGTAATGAAATTTAAATGAATAAATCAATAGTTACTACTGTTTGGAAGAAAAAACAAAAAACAAAAATAATACTCGCGAGTTTTGAACAAGATAATTCAATGCTAAAAAGAATAGAAAATCAGTGTAAGATGAATTAGATCAAGGACTTTAGCAGTCCTTGATCTAAACAGAAAATTAAAAAACACGACTATTAATGGTACTATATTGCTGTTAAAGCAAAGAGAGGAAAAATATTGAGTTTAAATACAATGGAAGTGGAATAGAAAGGTTTTTAAAATAGCAAAATATTGGAAGCGAAAAAATTGTTGAAAAATCAACTTCAGTAAACATGGATAAAATTTATATTTATCTACAGTTCGTTAACTTTGTCACAAATAAACGTAATTAATAAAGATATTCGAAATTATTCAGTAAAATTTCAACAAATTTGCAAAATAAGTAGCGACAAATTAGAGAGAATTTCCAATATTGCAATACCAGTTGACCCCCCTATAACACTGTTGATAATTCCGTTTTATATGAATTCCATGTTGTACGAGTCACTTAGATTTTACAAATACGTGTGTCGGGCTGTGAACGGCTCACGTATTTGTAAAATCTAAGTGACTCGTACAACCTGGAATTCATATAAAACGGAATTATCAACAGTGTTATAGGGGGGTCAACTTGTATCTTTTAACGCAGGTGAAAAGAGTCTCTTATTGCTAGTAATCGTTAAGTCGAAAAATCCAAAATGTTTCAAAAAACGACGGTTACCATTAAAATACAAATCCAACCAAAGAGCTTAGATGATCTCTGAAGTTTTCTATTGCACACCGTGGGAATGGGACGAAAAACCTGCGAAGAAAGAAATGAAATGCAGTATTTTATTGATTGATAACTGTCCCTCAAATAAATCCCGAGATGAATAAGTTCTATTAACTGGTGTTCATGCTGCTCGAATGCGAATTGAAACCTATTAAGAGGTTATCTGGATAAAACCAGAAAAATAAAAACCGTTCAGACATGTACAGTACAAAATACATTATTAAACTCTGCAGTGTTCAAAATATTGTATATTTTTTAAAACAAAGAGCTATAGCATTTTGTATATTCTGAATTTTGTATGTTGTTTAAATGTTTTGAGTAAGCTTTTCAGATAATCATTGAAATTATTGATGTGTATTAATTGGTAACAGAAATGTGTGTATAAAAACAAGTTATTTATGATAGTTCCGTATCTCATGTACTCAAATATGAAAAAAAAAATTCTAAGAACCACAGTACCTCAGCGTATTGGCAAATTTATTAGCTCCTTTAACGGAGACAACGTAAGCACAAAATGCGATATACAAAAAGGCCTGCGAGATCCTGTTTTTACGTTGTTTGTATATAGGTTCTGAAGTATTTACATAAAAACATTAAAAAAAATTACGTGCCATCTTCTGCCACCTTGAGATATTAGCAGCTTACTGAACAAGGATGTAGCTGGGCAGAGTTGGGTTGGATTAATAAATTAAGGCACAAAACACTTGGGCCAGAGGCGCCTTCTAGAAAGACTTTCTGTGAGAAAATTGCTTCTATTTAGGTGTTAGACACATGAAGAAGACTCGGAAACTCCACATGACCAACTGTTGGCATGATCAGAGCGTCTGAACCGTTGGTCAGGGATGAACCAGAGACTAAATACCAGTGTTCATTAGTTTTATTCACTTAGTGATTGGTGGCCCTTGCCAGAATTGATATCCAAAACTACATCGTTTCACTACGTAAAATGTAAAATACTTGTCCTTGTAAAACATATGATCAAAATTACATCATCCCTCTTTCGGGATGTTAAGCGAAAGATAGAATACGGATTTTACACAAGAGGCAAGGAATAGATTTTCGAAGTTTTCAGGAGAAAAAATACAGAAAAGTTAGTGGTAAGTGACTAATATAGATCTTCATCAGCTACTTATCTAATATGGTCCAGTCATTTCATCTATTAGACATCAAAGGCATCAAGCAGAATACATCAAAGAAGCTAACATCAAAGGCAGAATACAAACTGAAAAATGAATTTCTCACATTGCTTGAAGCTTCTGCAATTAGTTGTGGAAGCAGTAGATAATCTAATGAGAGATTAAGATATTAACACGTCAATATCTCAGTCACAACAGAAACAAAGATGAGCGATGATTTTTATGATATCTTTTAAAGTTGTTTTGTAACCTTGTAACCTCCTATTTTTTCTTTTTATTTTCTACTTCTTCAATACAATTTTAATTAATTTTCTTATTCTTTTAACTTATTTTCTGGTTGTATAAGCTATTTACCAAATAAAAATGTATATACACGTTTTCCTGTGACATTACCCTATTACAGTATTTTCATGTGTTAAAAGCGAACGAAGATAAAACGTACGAACTGTTTTATAAATAGACTGCTGATGTTTACAACGTCTCCGAAACATTTCTAGTTAACACATTCGAAGTTGCAATTTCAAATAAACTACTAAATTTTAATTATTTCGGGCTTTGTCCGGCCAGAGCGTTACTTTACTCCATTGTGTACTGGTTTTCTACAAAGAAATGGAGAAATTTCAATCGAATAACTGTTGAAGAAAACTAAACTTAGAAGTGACACAAAAAACAATGTGTTTAAGATATGCTTCCAGTTACCAATTACCAGAAGCATTTTTGAATACAATTTTGAAGACTATTTCCGTGTTGATGACAGTTATTAGTAGGGAATTTTTGAACAAACGATGATATTATAGTTTTAGTGTCTTTAAAAAATAATGAGATTAGTGAGAATGAAAATAATGACGATGCAGGTGACAATTATGATATCGATACAAGCACAAGTTTATGCAAAATATGCAGTTTCCATAAATACGGTAGTTGCATTGCATTGTTACTGTTGCAGTTTAACCATCGAGAACAGTTTGCTACTGTTTTACTTTGTGATACTGACGTTGATAATGCCACATAAACAATTTTATGGACGGAAAAAAATTATTGGAATGCTAGAATCAGGACCCGTCGCAAACAGATGTGTACAAAATTATGAATGTGCCACGGGTATCCAGGCTTTGGGACAGACATAAAAGAAGAGATATTGGAGGACAATTAGAAAGTGAGCATCTAAGATTTACTTCTACTCAACGGGACAGCGAATTGACATTAGCAGATTATAATACAAGAAGAATATCTGATAGCTCTTTGCAGGCCACGAATAGGCGTTTCACGACAGTCTACAGAACGCTTCGGGCGATAGATTTTTGCTGGGCATCCAGCAAGAGTTCCACTGACCTCTATGCACAGAAAAGCTTGTTTAACGTGGTTTTAACAACATCGACATGGTTTTCGAATGAATGAGACAGTCACTGACGAGTCCAGATATAGTCTACAGAATATGATTTTCGTTGGATAAGATTTGGAGAGATTGGAAACCTGATACAATCCCATAAAAATCTCGAAAACATTCTAGTTTGCATGTGATTGTATCATGATTTGGGACGGCATTATACTTAATGGCCTCATTGAATTCTATGTTTTTCAAGGTGCACTATTACTACAAGAAGTGCGGAGCCGAAATTTTGGAACTCCGTGAGAGACTTTTGAGAAGTGCGAGTACAGATTTCATTTCCACTGTCAAAAAAGTCATTGACGAGCAGGACCGGATTTATAATTTTTTAGCCTCTAGTCTAACTAAAAATAAAGCTCCTTCCCCAATTTTTTATTGTATAAAAAAGGACACATATGTCTATAATGCAAATATAATATAAAATAAAAGCATACAAATATGTTTAGCACATGTACACGATGTCATCCAAGGACTCTAGCTAAGACAGGAAAAATTAATCGATTGTCACGCGTCAGCGTAAATAATTTATTGGCCTCTAGTCTAACTAAAAATAAAGCTCCTTCCCCAATTTTTTATTGTATAAAAAAGGACACATATGTCTATAATGCAAATATAATATAAAATAAAAGCATACAAATATGTTTAGCACATGTACACGATGTCATCCAAGGACTCTAGCTAAGACAGGAAAAATTAATCGATTGTCACGCGTCAATTTAAATAATTTATTGCCTAAAAGTGATCCAAATGCTCAAGATAATCATAGCATCCAATAGAGATTAAAATCGTAGATTCTATCATTAGTAAGTGATCAAAATTTCCTTATCGCTTTCAAACGATTGAAAAAGTAAATAGGCTATGAAAACCGGCAGCCATCTTGGCAACCTTTGATAGCCAGAGGTAAATTTCAATCGCTTTTTTTACAGGTTAGCATAAAAAATTTTTCTCTGTTCAATTTTTTCTTAAAATTTAAAGGCCCCTTAAAAGCTGAGGTCCAAGCTTTAGCCTATTTAGCTTAATGGTAAACCTGGCACCATTGACGAGTACTGAATATACTCGAAAAGCTTCAAGATATTTTCGTTCAAGAATGGACTTTGCTTCCAACAGAGCTAATAAACATTATAACCAATTATTGCGGTCCACTATATGCTATATTAATAATTTTCCGTACAAAAATATTTACAACTCTCAGTATTTTTTCTTGTTGTTGACATAATTTAGATAAACGTTTTCCTTTTCAGTTGCTTTAGTGCATAAAGAATGCGATATTCTGCTTGTGTGTTAAGTTTCACGCTGTTATGATCAGCAATTCCTGAGATATAGGCCATATTAATGGTTATACAATACTTATTTGTTGAACATGAGCGCAAATAATCTGATTATATCAAGCTAATTATCATATTAAAATACATGATCATTATAATAAAATTTCATAACGTTATTATAAATTCTTAATTTATTCTATATAACTTGTTTAGAAGTTAATTGAACCATTTCGGCATTTCTATTCAAATTTAAAATAGGAAATAAGAACAAAAATAAGAAATCGTGAATAACATTTATAATATAATAAATTTATTATATTAACTTTAGATCAAATAGATTTAATGTAATTAACATATCAGTAATTAAATATAATTAATAATGAAGAATAAAATTAATTTAGTTAATTAGTTTAATGAAGAATATTTTTAATGATTTTCAGAATTATGTATCAATACAATCAAAATTTTCTGAATTTCTTCATAATGTTCCATTTATTCTTTTTTAAAATGAATTTTGTCAAGAATAATCATGATTTATTTTATAATTAATATATTTCGTTTAAATAATAATAATAATAATAACGTTTATTGTCTTTAAATTACATTTCTGTATTGATTTCTATAAAACAAATCGTAACGAACAGGACGTGAACGAGTGAGCAAAGCATCAGGTTCAATCTGTTTTTCCTTAACTTTTTACCACAATTTATTTCCTAAGTGTGCAATTATTAATAAATATATTTGACCCCAAAATGCTATTTTGTAATAATTAAAATCATCGACATATTTTCGAACTAATAACTGTAAGAAAATTTGCTGTTCACAGTTTAAAAATATACGAATAATTTCAGAAAAAAAGCGGGCAAGGGCTCTTGCTCGACTTTTTTGCAACTAAAAATGGAAGTTAAGAAGACCATTAGAAAGTCCGAAATTTTCAATTATAGTAGAATAGAAAATTTAAGCAATAAAAAGTAATTTTGTTAAATTGTGAAAATTTTCTCTACTTTAAAAAAATATATATTTAAGTTTAAAGAACACAAGAAGACATATTAGCACAAAGTTCTAATTGTATTAGCGACATCCTTTATGAGAATTTATTTTAAAAAAATAACTTTTTTTATGTTACTAATTATTATAAAAAGGAAACAGACTTAATTTTGAAAGTTTTGGAAGAAGAATTTTGTAATGGCTTTTTACACATCTGGGCTCCTTGTCAACATGTCGAGAAATGCAGAAAAAAAAGGGGGTCAAAATTTGATCGATTACCATACTTTCCCTCTGTTATATCAGCCGGGAAAGTAAAAGTTGTGAAAAATATGCGACGTCGAGCTTTTTAACCTGGTGCGTTACTGGTTACAATTCATTTATAGAAGTCGAAGTATAATGAACAATGAAACGTTTAAACAATGATTTCCCGATCCTCATTGGCGCGGGTTACGTTACCGCTCATTATTGGAAGGATTATACTAAAAACGAATTAAAATTTTAACAAAATTCAGGATGTCAAAGCTTTGATGTCTCCCTGTTAGATGAATTTGATCAATCCAAGGCATAAGGAAATTTCGCAGATCGCAATGGCATCGAAACTAAGCTCAGTTTAAATGTCTTTTGAACTTAATAATATGTGTTTTTAACTAATAATGCAACAGAAAATTTTAATGAAAGTAAGATAAGTCATCTTTATTTATTATTTTTAAGATTTATTCTTGAAATATTATAAAATATTTCAGTCAATTCACTAAATCCAATGCGATACAGGCGCCCATGGTGCCTCCCATGCCTTCCTTCCCACTTTCCTATCTCCCTTTCTTTTCACACTACATTCACATGCTTTCTTCTTCTTTCAATTTCCTATAGGGCAAAGTCTGTTACGAAATACAAACAGCTCTTCTTACTCTATAAACAGAGAGATAAACAGAGAGTCAATTCACTAAGAACTTCGATAATAGGCCTATATATATGTATGTATTATCGAAATTCTTAGTGAATTGACTGAAATATTTTTCAACAGTGATAAAAACAATAGTATAATAAATACTCTATTATTTTTTACCAATACATTTAAGATAATTATATAAATAACATTCAAGGATTTCTACTTCAAAAACATGTATTAGTAACAGAAACTGTATTGCACCATTCGAACTGACTGTATTTTTGGAAACTGATAACAGCTGGCAGTTTTTCAACAACTACACATGATAATTGACATATTTATACACCATACAAGCAAAAAAAGAGAACAAACAACGCAAAAACAAAATTGTATCCTATTTATAAAAGAATCTCAAATGAACATCATCGTCAATTATACTAATATTTTAAAATTTAAATTGCAATTGTTACTACAAATGATAATTTAAGAATATTTTGGATATATAAATTGATAACAATATGTTGATAATATATTTTATAGCTTAAAATCGAACTAGAATTAGAAAATTTATATGTTTATTTATCTATTATGTAAAATTTGACAGCTAAAAAACAAATTTAAAAGTAATTGTTGTGTTTATTAATTTAAATTAATACATTATTTAATGTAAATATCAGATTAATGCTATATCTTTTATGTTATTTAAACATTTATAGAATTAATATTTTTGTAAATTTATATAAAATACTTCTGAAAACAAATCATTATTACTAAATAAAAGCTGCTACTCAATATACGTATAATGATATTACCATATGTCAATAACTAATTATTAAACATACACTTAAAACTACTGGATAATAATAAGTAAAAATACTTCAATATTTATGTAGAATATAAAATTGTATTTCAATAGTATAGAATATAAGAAGGATGAGATACAAAACGATATAAGAAGGTAGAAAGTGAATATTTTGACGAATGACATACAAAAGGTCACGAATGATTCAATTTTCGTAGAACTATATCTATGAACATAACAACGAGACAGAAATATGAGAAAATATATTCAAAATAATGGAAGATTTTCTGGAAAATTTGTAACATATGATGCGGAAGAAAAAAAGAAAGTAATTAAATTATGTTATTACTGAGTTAAATCATTGATTAAAGCAATTTAAAATAATAATTATACGTCAGCATTAGACCGCCATTGTGACAGTCAACACTGAAATTAAAATACATTAAAAATAATTAAAATATACGAAGTAAATTTCACAAATATTTGTCAAAAAAAAGGAGTATTTTACATGTATTTATTGTAAGATTAAGCTAGTAATTTAATTAATAATAATTTATAAAGAATCATTCTTATAAAAATAGCATCTAACCATTACAAAAGGAATTAAAATTTACTTGAAATTTCTGAATTTCGTGAAAAATAAAGTTAATTTTTGACAATAAATTGCTAACTTTCTTTAATAGCGGATGTTGATTTTGTGAAAGTCTATTCTCGTGTGAACAATATTGGATATCTTCCATAAAATAAAGAAGAATGTAATTATATTTGCTTGTTAGTACCGAAAACGATTTTTCCTTTATTATATAACGTATTTAATTAATATAATTATATTTAACCTCGCTAGAGATTGAAAAATGTTATATAAAATGAATAAATGATAGTTAAGTTTAGTTTACCTGTAGAAAGAATTTTAGTATTTAGAAAGAAGAAATGTATTGAGTATGAATGGGGTACGAACCCACGACTTTCTATTGTTAATAATTGATAGGTATACGCTTATTTTGTGCACTAAAATTAAAATTATTTTGACAGAATATTAATAAATTAATTTAGTACACGAGTATACAAAAATATTTTATTTATATAATTTGTTTTACGATTATTTGTTTGTTTACTTTGCTATATCTCCAGTGATAATTATAAGATAAAAATATTAAAATGTCAATAAAATAGTGATATTTAATACAAGAAATAATAATCTTTGTCAAGATAAAGAATGAAAATCCAGAAAATGATTTCCGTTGACCATGAAATTAATAAAAGTTATTTTCCTATATTTTATCATTAAAGATAAAATAAAAATAAATTTTCATCCAGGAAATTGTTAGTCAAATTAATTGAAAAATATTCTTTCCTTTTAAACAAAATTATTTTGTTTATATTATTGAATAGGGATGTATAATGTGTGATACATTACGATTTCTAAACGTGAAAATATAAACAATTGAGTTTATAATTTACAATTTATACTTGACCTATTCTTTAATATAAGAATTATTAAAATAATTTTAAATTATTTATATATTAATTACAGATTTAAAAAAATGTATATATTGTTAATAAGAATATAATAATTTTAAAAAACGACTACACATTTACAATTAAATATAATAGAGTTTTTTTTACTTATTTTTCATGAACATAACTGATAAACTGATTATATTAATATATAAATTTTCATAGTTCTTAGGCATTTTTAACTTTTTTTTTTTTAATGTCAAATTATCTTATCCATTTCACACTTCTTGAAAATCAATAGTATCTCGAATAAATTATCAAAAAATTAATGTTTAAAATATTAAAATATTCAATTACTAATAGAAATTATTAATTCTATTTAAATTTTAAAACAATATCTTAAATTAATTATCTTACAATTAACTGCAATTTGATAACACGATGACAGTGAAAGTATCGAGTTAAATCGTTCAAAATATAAATATTTACAATAATTTTATATCAAATCCCCCCTGCGTGTAATTAAATTGATATTTTTTAAGAAAAAATGTGATATTATTTAATATAATATCTCATATAATAGGATTATAATTAAAATTATTAAGTATAAATCGATTGTTCTCTTGATGTCACTAAACTGATAAACATTGATTAATAGATAAGAATATAATTTTAAAAACATAAGAATTAAGAAGAAATAAATATCTTGTTAAATTTTTCAACAAAGAAAATCAAATAAAATTTAAATAAAATTTAAAATAAAATTTTCTAAAGACATAAACTAATTCAAGTGAATAATAAGGAAGATGAATTCAATGACATTTAACATTAATTTTTATAATATATTTAAAATATATTATAAGTATGAATGCTTTTTAATATATTAAAACATTAAGACATTTCGATATTTTTTATATATAGTCAAACCTCTGAATAACGGTCAGGAACACAAAAAAATTATCATGTTTGAAGGTTATTTTGTAAGAATTTTTACTCAAAAAAAATTCCTGAAAAATATCTTTTAAATTTTTTAATAAATTATTATTATTATTATTGAAATAATACGCATTTAATAATAAATTAATACAAAAAGCATCGATATATTAAAATATTGTCGAATCTAATTATCATAAAGGAATATTTCTGATTATAATGTATTAAATTCCGAATAGACTATCAAAATTTCAAGAAATTTTTCTAAAATAAAAACGTCAACTTGAATTCAATCCAAGAGAATTCTTGTTATAAAAAAACCCCTGTGGAAAAAAAATAAAATAATATCTTTTTATCTTAATTTTAGTTTCAATTAATATTGCTCGTGCATACTGGTGTAATAAATAAATTGTCTTAAAGTTTGTTTTAATAAAAAAAAAGTCTGTATTCAAATAATAATTAATTTATTAAACTAATTGATTTTTGAATAATGTATCATACCATTGTATCGTGGAACAAGTTCTGTCAGATTGTCTGTTTCTGTTATTCTATTTTAATTAATACTTTATCAAGTTGCTCTTTATTTAAAGTAACAACTATAATTTCATTTTGTTGTTTATTCAGTAATGCATTTGAAATTCCTTATTAGTTTTAATCAATTTTAGCAGTAAATTTAAATAATCATTGTTTTTCAACAATACTTTGATGTTAGATGTTTGTCTTTATCTAGTGTATTTAGATATTTGCCTACCACCCTGGTCACGTACGCCCAGGAAGGAAAATTTTTAGGTGTATTATATATACAAATAAAAATTTTTGTTTTTATTTTATGTAGGGGAATGAGGGACGTCAAATGTATGTCTTTCCCCGAGCATCATAAACTCTAGCGCTTGCTCTGATTCTGGTGAACCCGGGAAATAATCCGGACGGGTCTAAATACTTTAGGAATTATTCGAGGGATGATCCGGATATTTCGGACCCCTTCTCTCACTGCATGGCTGATGACAACATATGCTACATTTGGTTCACTCGTTAAAATTACTGTTCATAACACAATTGTTGCAATTATTATAAAAATAAAATAATTTTTAGTAACATGAAGAATTTCAAAAGTATTTTGTTTTTTTTTCCCTTTTAATTTTGAAATCAATTTTTTTCAAAATTTGTCCGTTATTTTTTTAGAATTTGATTGATGTAATAAAGCAACTAAATCTTGGGCACTCTGCCATTTGGATTTGTCTCTCTGAAGAACTTTCTATAGGAAACTTGCCCCTATGTAACTGTTAGACACGTGAAAAACCCCGAAAAATCCACTCTACCAGCTCGTCTGGTCTGGTTTGGTTCGAACCTGCAAGTGTTCAGTTGTTTTATCTTATTACTTTTAACAACAAAACTATTATATTTAAATAATACTGTATATGTATACGTATATAATATAATGCAAAATATTTGACTTCAAATCATTCATCTTATCAAAAATATACTTTAAGTTTTGGATAACAGTTCTGAAAGATAATTTCCTATCTATTTTACTAAGAATTACTATTTTACAATAAAATTACTAAAAATTTTAACAGTAAAAACACGTTTTTCATACTAGAAATAATGTTAAAAAGTTCGAAACAATTTTTTTAAAATCATATAAATATTTTTAGTAATTAACAATGCATAAATTCTTCTTAATTAATTAATTTATTACTTTGATTTTAACATATTAAAATATAACAATTAAAATTAATGTTAAATTTAATTATAATTTGAATATCATCATTATAATCATTATTTAAATAATTTTTAAATTTTTAAAGTATATATATTTAATGTAAATTGAAGTTCAATAAAAAGTATTATATATATATATATATTATATTTGAAAGCAATTTGTTTTCTCCAGTCTGGTAGAATTTTCGTTTTTTTAGAAAATTGAACTAATTTTTATTATCTAAGAAAATAAAAATAACGAGAATATATCATAAAATACACTTTTGTATTATCTTATATAACATTTCCATTTTGTTATTTAGGAAAAAAAAATTCAGTTTCATATTAAATTTAAATATTTTGTATTAAAAAAATGATTTTAATTTTAAAATATTAACGTTATTCGGATTTTTTTACATGTTTTTACATAGAAACAATTTCGAAACAATGATTTAGAAATACAAAAATAGAAAAGTATTAATGTATTTTAAAGTGTCTTGTTTCAATAACACAAATTAAAAATGTATATTTTTACATTTTAAATATTACAATTCTTGTAAATTCATTTAAAACTTTACAAGCGATTGTTTTCTTTCTAGGAAAAAAAAAAAGTCTAACGTTGACCTTAAGTTTTAGTCATTGACATTTAAAATAGATTTAAAATAATTATACATATAACTAAAATTACAAAGGGATGTAATTTACTTGCTTTTATCAGTATAATTTTTATCTATATCTGTAATGAACAGTAAAATCTTCTTGTCGTCCTTCAAGAATTGGACCACTATCATCAAAAAGCAATTTATAACTGTCTGGGTGTATTTATAGTTACATGAATACAAATATATATATATTATATTTTAAGCATACAGAAATCAAATATGGGTAATTACCCACTTAGAAATGAACTTTTCTGTATAAACGATCATCAATCAAAATGATCATTAAGATTGTGTACAGGATGATAAAATCTTATTTTCTTCTTGATCTTTTCTAACACAATAATTTCTCATTCTAATTATTATGTTTTTATTTTTAGAAATATTTTTTAAAATTGTTTTGATTTTAATTTTAAATATAAAAATTTTTAAAGATTTAAATAGATGTACGCATATTGTTTTAATTCGTACGTTTATTACTGTATATTTAATATACAGTATGTAATGGTAAGTAGAATCTGTATTTAATATAAATAATGTTGAAGAAAATAGAAATAATTTAATTATAAATATTTTAATAAAACATATATATGTATATGTAAATATAATCTTTTAGATTTTTCTCCAGATTACTTATTCCATTATTTAAAATTCTATATATATATATATATAAGCTATATCTCATTGTATTTTTGATGGAATAACTAATGGAATAAGTAGATTTTTCTGCAGATTAAAATATTACATTTATATTTAGAATTAAAAGTTGAATTGTAAATAATGTTAATCATAAGAGATTATTAAGTACGCTTATTTAGAAAATCTAAAAATTAAATAGCACTTTCGATTAATATTATACATTAGAAGAATATTTAAATTGATAGTCTAAAATTGTTGTAAAATCTAATTGTTTTTCTAGAATTCTGTACGAATTGTTTTCATAAACAAAGGCTCCATGCCAAAGTAATATGTAAAAGTAAAAGCATAATGTAAAAGTATAGCATATCGTGATTTTATAGAAAAGAACTATCAACTGTTTCTTTCCAGAATTGTAAATGGTTTATTATAGAGAAAATTACAAATTATATATTTTTTTTTGCAAGAAATCTTTTAATTAATGTCATTATCAGCAAGTAATAATGAATTTCTGAATCTGGTATGGTTGATAGCAGTCACTGATATTGATGAGCTTTGTTCTCAGCACGGATACTCTACATTCTAACTATTTTTTCAAACTTCTCTTATAATTAAGAAAAAAGTATTATTGATTTTGATAAAAATTTAGTTAATTTGGCCAGGGATTGAGAAAAATCTTTTATCTTTACAACAAAAATCTTTCTGGAATTGACTCAAATTTGGATTTGGAAAAGCCTTCAGTACAAGATGTCGATTACTACAGTAACAAGATGATGAGAATACACAAAGTAAGTCGAAATTGTCAAATTTGTACGATATTTTGAACCTGTAACTAATCAGGAGAATGAGAAAATTTCATTATGATCTTTGTATAATTGATGAGGGGAATTTCTTAGTAATTAATACATAGTTAAAGGATATCAGAGATGAAATACAATCCTTGAAAGACGACAATAAAACATTACAGGCTGAATTTAAGTCCTTATCTACTCGGACTGATAAGTTAGAAGATAAAGTAAAAATTTATGAGGAGAATAGAGGTCAATGGGATTTCGAATTAGACAGTTTAAATAACATCTTAGCGAAAAATATAGTAGTATTAATTTTCCATTTTCTTCGTCAGATTATAAATCTGAATTAGTAAACTTTATCACAAAAGAGTTAGAAGTATTATCACTAACCCCGCTAATATCGAATAACAAGAATAACTGAAACCTAATATTTACAATTTTGAAAGAAAAAACTAATATTATTGAAAAATAATTATTCCAAAACAAGTTTTCTTGCAGACCGCTGCTGGAGATCTAAATACAGAAAATATAAACTCTTACCTCTTATGAAGAAGCTGAAAGTAGTGGGAAGGAAAATTGCTATGAGAGATGATTGTTTTATTGAAATAAATTTTGGAGGAATAAAAGAAAGAAATAATTATTTACTGAAGATATTGTCCATAGACATTAGTGGTCTGAAGCTGATAAATATAAATAAATGGCAGGGTGCTGATCAAATTCGAAATGAATTCATTAAAAATGTTCTAGTTCGTTTTTAGGAAAATTTGTTAAATATTTATAATAAAATTCTTGAGTCGAGGTGTTTCCCTGAAAACATGGAAAAAGTTTTGATATTTCCTTTACATAAAAGTAAATCAAGGGAAAACCCTTTGAATTAAAATTAATAAGGAAAACCCTTATTAATTTCCAATATATGTAAACTTTTTACCTCGATCCTGAACTCTAGCCTATGTAAATGATGTATTCAAAATTTTATATTAGTGTCAATCAGAATTAAATATGGAATATAGTTGTGTCAGGCAAATATTCCTCTTGCATTCATTAATTAATTTAAAATTACAGTATAAAAGATCAAAATTGTATACAATGTATATAAATTTTACAAAGACTATAGATAACGTCAATTATAACAAACTCTCGTGTAACATATGCATGAGTAAAAACTTTGTCCAATTAATTAAGGTTTTAGTGCAAACGAATCTTGGTCTGATTCATTCAAGTACCGAAAGATGTTTTACAAGGCAATGTACTGAATCATACATTATTCAGTATATAATGTGATGATCCTTTTCAATAAATCTGATATCCCAATTGTTACTTTAATGAAAATAGAGAAATATACATGTTACTATATGCAAGTGACGTGGTCATCAGAGCATATTCTCAATGTACGTTACAAAACAAAATATTTTGTAGAATACTCATTAGATGTAAATTTGATTTAAGACTAAAATATTAGTATTTAGGAAGGGTCATGGCCTCATGGTCATCATGGTTTTGAAAGACGTCGTTAACTCTCCAATTGGTGCAAAAGCATGGTGTTCGGATTCAGGATGGGTGAAATCCGATTTATTTTGCTAATGGTTCCAGCTTTTCATTGTGTCCGGCCTCAAACAAACAAGCCAGTACTATTGATCCTGAGCAACCATGTCTCACATCAAGACAATAGAACTGGCAAGATAAAATGAAATCATTATTCTCTCCGTTGGTTGTTTCAGTGTATAAAGCTTTTAAAACCTACCAAATGAGATTGATACTTTCCAAAAATAATTCACGTAGAAGAATAATACAGTATGAAATTCCGAACGTTGTAAGAATTGCAGAAGAGTGCAACAGTTCGAATGGCTTCCGTAAATGCGGCCTAAGGCCTTTTGACCCAGACATACATCAATATTTTCAGAAGCAGATTTTGCCCTTGTCGATGTACATCATAAAAATAGTACCTCCTGGCCTACTGAGGAGTGTATGGTAACGTTAAGAGAGAATTCCATCACAACCAACAACCCTGAACCTGCTAATGTTCTCACTCTCCCACAGGTGGTTAATGCCCCAAGCGACAATCCCAATCTCCACAATGTGACTAACACTCCAAATGATATGAATCATACTCCAGCAGAAGTGAACACCAGTCCAAATGAGAATTACACTTCAGAGGAACCAGAGCCATCAACTTCTGGTGAGTCTTGTAAAATTCCGAGAAATACTAAGTCAGATGTTTTCAATTTATCATTTTGCAACATTTCTCTAAAAGACATCTTTCCACTGCCGAAATTTGTTCATGCAAAAAACGCAAAAAACTCAAATATAAGAGAAAATGTCAAAAATCAGAAATAATGGCAAGTTCTCCTTACAAAGCAATGCTTGAAAAGAAAATGTATTCGAAAAAGGCAAGTTGCAAAAAAAATTTTAGCTGTGCGCCGTCTTCGGGTACAAAACAAAAATATTTGATTCGATAGCCAAAGTAGGCCAAAAAGACAATGCTAATTCAAGGAAATTTACTCACGAAATTAAACGATTATGAAGAAACCTTTTGCGTTGTATGTAGGGGAAAATATGAAGAACCACCATTAGAAAATTGGATTCAGTGTGGTATTTGTTACAATTGGGAACATGAACTTTGTTCAGATACTGAGAGATTTAATGGTAATGGTGTTCATATATGTGACAGTTGTGCCTAATTGTTTTCATTTTGTTACATTTTGTTACAACATGTTATGTGATATACGTTTCATAATTAAAATTAGTTTTAAACTTAATTTTCCACTTTGCCTTACATAATTTTACTTTGTCATAATTGAAATGTTATTCACATCAACTAAATTTTTTTTGGAAGAAGAGTCCTTACCTTATATTCTGGGTTCTTAATTTCTTTGATTTATAGGGTAATCAAATGAAAGGTGTTCAGGTGCACAATCATAAGTGAAAAGATATTCCGTGTGGCAATACCACGTTTTTAAATGTCATGTTTGCTAACCCTTTCTCGTGAGTAAATTCGCACATATGCCCTTTACGATTATCAATTTGGTATAAAATCAATTGAACTTCATCGTCGTATGGTGCAAGCGTTTGGCAAGAATGTCGTCTCTAAGTCTGCAATCTATGATTGGTTTAGTATATGTAAAGTTGGGCAAGTGGATAAAACCACTGAACAGTGGTTTGGTTATTCGTTTAAGGCAACGCAACACATTTCCGATCTGCCGAGGGACATAATACTTCCCAGGAAGTCTTTTATTGAAAAATGGCCCCTATTTAGGTGTTATTAACGCGAAGAAATCCCAGAAAACTCCACGTGACCAGTCCGTTGGCCAGGTGCGACCAAACCATGCTAGAAATGAGCAAAAGACAAAGTTCTGACTAGTCCACCATAGTTCATTACTTAATTGCCGTTGGAAAGGTCTGTAAGATCTTTCTTCGTGACAATACCACAAGTATCAAGTTTGATCCAGAAGAATCTGCTTGATTTCGGCTGGAAGATTCTCCCTCATCCCAAGATCGTCTCAGGAGAGGCAAACAGTGTACTTACCTTCTTCCAAGATCGAGAAAAAAATTCCAAAAATTATCATCATAAAAGTGATTTAGGGGCCAGTTTTCCATAGAAAACGTGAAGAAATCCATATTACTAATGTGAAGAAAACCCGAAAAACTCCACGTGGCCAGCTCGTTGACAAGGCTCGAATCACGAGCAGTGTTCAGTGGTTTATCCACTCGGCCCCTGGTGAGCACCCGTACAGCCTAAACATTGCACCATTCGACTATCATCTCTTCCTATCCATGTGACACCTAGAGGGAAATCAGTTCACTGATGATGAAGCGATGAAAATCGTAATTGCAGAGTTCTTCGAGTCAAAACAGCCCGAGTTTTATTAAACAGGAATCCATGACCATTCAACATTACATTCAAATACCTTCTTCCATTGATCGGGCCGATTAATGGAAGAAGGTATTTGAATGTAATGTTCCTTGAATAAACTATCGTTTGTTCTTAGAATAAATTTATAAAAACTTCCAGAAATTCTTATACCAACTCAATATTATTTAAAAAATAAAATATAAGTGATCACAGGGATATTCATGATAATTACTAAAGCTGAAGGCAACTATGTACGGAATTCTCGAGGTCGAGAATTAATGTGTTTCTATCACAAATAATTAAAAATTACATAGAACAATGTATACAACAAGATATGGGAGCAAGCAGTTTCCTATGCACAGTACAATGCAAACAAAGTTATCTAACAGAGAATTGTCTGTTTTTGAATACGCCAACAAAAATTAAGCTTGTCTTAATTCAATTAAAATTGAGCTATAATTCCGTAAATGGTGTTAATTATGTTTCGGATATTAACCCTTAGATATACTAGGCGTAATTCTGAATATTAATGTACATGGTGACTATTTTTATTACGAGATTTAGTATTTATAATAATAAAACACTAGTAACATATTTATAAATTTATTTACAATATGAAATATTATGAAAAATATCTGAAATAACTGAACTTTACTCGATTTGCATAGCTATAGGCGAGGACGTAGCCCATAAGGAAAGGTCGACTTTGCCAAGTTTCCTGTAGACGACAAGGAAGACTTCGATATTTTTATTTGTATAAGTCTTTATTATTTGTATTTTTACAATATATATTTTAATTAGTAACCTGTTTTAAATACATGTTAGCTCTTTCCAATTAGTTGTAAATGGCTGCACAAGCGTCTAGGCAACCGTCTATGACTATTTGGGGTGGAGCATAAATTTACGCGAAATTTCATTTTTCAAAAATGTCTCATGATCAACTTTAAATTAGATCTTTAAAAAATTTTTATTCTTATTTCTTTATTTACTCTTTATTCTTTATTTGAATAATTTAAAAATTATATATTAAATTATTGAAAATTTTATTTGTTTATTCTTATGTTAATCTGATTATGTTTTGTTATTAACAGTAATATTATAAATTGGTTCACTTATTATAATACAAAGCACGTCATTTACAAAAAGTAAAATAATAAAAATCTAAAATATTATTTTAATATTGAGAAAAAAAAAGTTTAACAAGAACTTTAGCTTATTAAAATTTTTTATTGTTTTAATTTAATATAAAAAAATATGATTTTAAATTAAATATTTATTATCTGTAAAAATGATTTCAAATTTTATTCTCATATTAACACTAGGAAAACTTCTAATTTTTTTTAAATCTTAAATAATTTACAAAACCCCTTCTAAATTTATCTCATAATCTTAATTATAATTTATCTAGATATTATATTTATTAAATTCCAAAGCTGAAATTTGATTAAGTATATTAATTTTGAATTCTCCAAGCGGGGAGTCGTGATCTCTTAATTGATAAACCATAATTTCTCCGTTCTAGTAATTAACTTTCCATTCTTTTCAACAAAGATATGGCGATTTCTCAGTGGAGAAAATTCTAATGTTTTTACTTGACATCGTTCATCAGGGATTTTTTAATATACTGAAGTAAAAAAAAGTTGGAAAATCTTCAATTTTCATAATTAATTTTATATGGAACATAACATTTATTTGTAACATGGGTTATAAAAATTTATTACCCACATTTTTTTTTATCATCATCACAAATAATTGTTAATGTAACTTTCTCATAAAAAAAACAATTACTATTTATAAAAATAAATTAATGATTTGATTAATATATCCTATAATTATAGGAATAGAGGACTATAATTATAGGATATAAAATATGATTAATATATACTTTTACAATTAATTTTTTTATATATATATTTCAATAATTTTAATAAATTGTTTAGAAATATTAAAAATATGATTATAAATTAAATACAGTAAAATTATTTTAATATTAAGAGCAAAAAATTGAGAAAATTTATTTTAAATTAATTTAAAAAATATGAGTAGAAGCTTTTCTATAAGTTTTGGAAGAAAAGAAAAAAAATATTAATGGATTAACATATATATTATTAAGTTAATTTATAAAATTTTTGAATGATTCTTAATAATATATTATAGACAGTTAAATAATAAATGCAAACATTCACTGCTCAGTTCATCCATTAGAAAAAAAAAACTTAAATAAGAAAAATAAAATTTGTAGAATTTGAAGAATTTTCCTAACTAAAAATAATTAAAAAGATAATTCAAAATTCCAATATCGAACCGGAAGAAATGATATTCCAACCACGAAAGGATTACCAATCATATATATCTTTCAGGTCGTTCAACTGTTGGTAAAGAAGTTTACGTGATAGGAATTATTTGCTTATCTCTGCAAAAATATACCAATTTAGAATGATAAATTGCTTTATATTCAATTCCAATAAATCAAAGAATGAAAAAATAAAATTATTTTTTTTTACCATTGTTTAATATTATGATGATTTATATTATTTTGCTTTCTCTCTTGAATACTTGTATGCACTAATATTTCATATAAGATGTGCATCCTGGAAAAAATTTAAATTTTGTTTATATGCATATATACTTCAAAATGTCATCTATAGAAACAATAAACAAGATTTACATATAAATTTTTTTAAAAAATCTTTATTTAATATGCTTTTAATAGTAAGAATTGGTTATTAAGTATAGAAATTGCTAAGTAATGTAATATATAGTTAATAGATAAAATATTTAAAAATGTAGAAAATTTTCATCGAAAAATAACCCGATCTATCAGTTAAAAAACTAAAATTTATAATAAATATTTCACTTAATAATAATTTTTTTTTATTTAATAATAGTGTCAATCTATCAATACATTGTATTAAATCTGCTACGAAGAACGTTGTGGACTGTGCTTTACAGACATATATATATATATATTTTTGTTTAATATAATTATTATTATTAATAAAACAATTTTATACGCAAAAATATCTAACATTTTAATAGAAAATTAATTAAAATTTTATGAATTTTCAGTTTTTTTTTTTCTGGACATTTCATATATAAGTAGCTTGTTTTAAGTAGCCAAATTATATTTTTATGTAAATTTTATATAAAAGAATTAATTAAAATGAAAATAATGTTTATATGAAACAATAGGTAATAAAAATTATTATAAAATAATCTGTAAAATTTTTATCCTTTCTAACAAATATCTTGCATCATACTTAAATAATAATAAAATTTCGAAAATTTTCTCCACAAAAATTTCTATGTAGAATATTTTGATATGAAATTTATATTAATAAATAAAATTTTAATGACTTTAAAATCATTTATTGAGCGTAATTAATTTTTAAACTAATTAAATTAATATCTTTAACAAAAATATAATGTTTTAAAATAATTTTTGAAATTTTGTTTTAACGATTTTATTTTCATCAAAATTTCACTTTATCTTTTGTAAATTAAAAAATAATTGTTTTTAATAGTTTAATATTTAAAAATCGATTGCAAAAATTACATTTATACTGTGGTTTACAATTATAAAGTATATTTTAGGAGCATTTTTTTACGTCTAAGGACACCAATACAGTAAATAAAATTTCCTAATTTTTCAGACTACATCAATATTAATTCATTAAATTTAACGTAAATATTTCTCAATTCTATTTATTATTATTATTTTTTTTTTTATCAAAATTTAAATTTAAATAACTTCAATAAGGTATCTTAAAAATACAGGAAATGAAGAAATGTGGCTTAAAATAGACCTATTATTTAAAACTTTAATTAAATTAAAAGGAAAAAAACCTGCAAATTGTTCAATATATCTGTTACTGTATAAGTTATAACTTGCCCACTCTTCCTCTGCTTATAGATACGTTGACTCTCCGGAAAAAATCAGAGGTTCAAACTATTTGTAGTTACAACTATTTTATTTACAAATTTACACAGTTTTTATAATATATCTACACCAGTGGTTATCAATCTTTCTGGGGCCATGGAATACCATTCATATACTTTTTATTACACGGAATATTAGCATCAATACATTCAAAAATTGATAAGACAATTTCCTGTTTACTATTCTCAGGAAACAATGAAGCAATAAACTAATAAACTTTAATATATTGAATAAAATAGAAACATTTGAATTATCTACGAATATAGCAATGGGAATAAATTTGAATAAAAACTTTAAAATCTGTTCTTACTTGGAACACTCGAGGTAGATTTGCGGAACACTGGTTAAGAACCACTGCTATACACAATGGAAAGTTACCGATATAGATTCGAACGAAACTGTAACTTGAGTAAAGAGTGGAAGTTTGACGTCAACTGAACAAACAGTAGGGAAATTTACCCTAGTAAGCGCAGCCATTCTACTTGCCCGTACCAAGACGTACAGTACTAGGACTTATATTTACTTTCCCGTGACACGTGGCTAATCTTCGAGAAAGGGTTGAGAAGGAACCCGAAACATCGTAGGAAGTCTTGGGGTTTCTCTCAACCCCACCGACTTCAATGCTCTCTTCCTTCGCCTACCAGTGGCTGAGTAGATAAAACCACTGAACACTGGTAGTTGGTCGTGGGTTGCGCCTCGTCAACGGGCTGGCCATGTGGAGTTTTCCGGGTTTTCTTCACGTCAGTAACGTCTAAATATAAGGCCAATTTTTAATTAAAAAAAACCTCTTGGGAGGCATTTTCCCCTCGGCAGATCGCCCATGTTTCGCGTTGCCTTAATCGAATAAAAACAAAGACTTTCTTTCAAACCATTCCACTCCTAATGGCTTTTCTCTAGATCAGTAGGTTTTTTGACCAGTCTTTGATTTTTTTCTCTTATTACTTATGCTGAGACTCCACTACCGTAAAAACGGCGTAAAACCTCTCGCCGTAAAATATTTTACGCCTGAGTAGGTCGTAAAACCAGCGTAAAAGCGAGTTGAACACTGCTCAACTCGCTCTTACGCTGGTTTTACGACCTGCTCAGGCGTAAAATATCAGGGTCACGTGATTAAAAGCTTTTACGGCGAGGAATTTTACGCCGTTTTTACGGTAGTGGAGTCTCGGCCTTACCACCTACACCTATTTATTTTAGGATGCCCAAATAACCAGGGTCAAGAAGTCCGTCACGTAATAGGGAGCCTTAATTGTGACTAGATACCAATTAGATGCAAAATTCAGAGGGGCCGACGACCCATACCTTTCTACAATTTGAAGAATTTATGACGTTTACTCGTTCGTCGCCCTCCAATAAACCCTTTTCAAAGACTCTCTTTATTCAATATTTGACTTAGTTTAATTTACAAAAATTAATCATAACGATTAATTCATCCGACACTGATTAAAAAATAACATAATCCTACCATTTTAATCTAACACAATAATATATTTTCCCAATTTTAAATGATACTTAAACAATTAAAGGCTCCCCTAGTTAAAGACTTAAAAACAAAAAACAAAAAACAAATAGGTTATAGGGTTATAAAACAGAAAAAAATATACTTTACATTTGACAATATCAAATGATACAATTCTATCCCAATTTAGGCGAGAAAAAGAGTCTAAACATCTTGATCACAAACATACAAGTCCCTTTCATTAGGAAAAAAGAAAATCATGTAAAATCAAATAGAATATGGAAAAATTTTCAAGATGACAAATAACGGTCTTATAATCATCATATTAGAATGTTTAATATTTCAAATCCTTTTTATTTTATCTTAATTGTAAAATTATCGATACTACTACATATAAAATCCACCACGTAGCAAACTATTCTTGTATCAAGGATGATAGTTTGTCCATTTGCAGAATTTAGATCTTTATCCCGATAATAATTTTTTCGAAAACTCAAAACCAAAATTCGGAATAGAATGCAAAGTATCGCAGATTCTAATACTAGACGGACCAAGATCTTTACAAGTAGTAATCTTTTTTAGATAGTATGATCGAGATTTGTATCCTCGAATCTCTTTCCCGAAGATAAGGTGATTTATAACAAGCAAATGCTAAGGCATAACACCTTTTTTAAAACTATTTCGTAACAAATTTAAACAAATAAGCTATAAGAGAGAGAGATTTAACTCCAATCTAACAATGTAACCCGGAATAGAACGGTCTACTTTAAATAAGTAACGGACAAACATCAAATGAATCCTCTGAATTTTATATAAAAGATTTATTTCCTCATACTGGAAAAGTGTATAAAATTGAATTTAAATATATAAACATTTTTTAAAATAATAATTTTTAAACTTTAAATCAATANTGTAAAAGTATAGCATATCGTGATTTTATAGAAAAGAACTATCAACTGTTTCTTTCCAGAATTGTAAATGGTTTATTATAGAGAAAATTACAAATTATATATTTTTTTTTGCAAGAAATCTTTTAATTAATGTCATTATCAGCAAGTAATAATGAATTTCTGAATCTGGTATGGTTGATAGCAGTCACTGATATTGATGAGCTTTGTTCTCAGCACGGATACTCTACATTCTAACTATTTTTTCAAACTTCTCTTATAATTAAGAAAAAAGTATTATTGATTTTGATAAAAATTTAGTTAATTTGGCCAGGGATTGAGAAAAATCTTTTATCTTTACAACAAAAATCTTTCTGGAATTGACTCAAATTTGGATTTGGAAAAGCCTTCAGTACAAGATGTCGATTACTACAGTAACAAGATGATGAGAATACACAAAGTAAGTCGAAATTGTCAAATTTGTACGATATTTTGAACCTGTAACTAATCAGGAGAATGAGAAAATTTCATTATGATCTTTGTATAATTGATGAGGGGAATTTCTTAGTAATTAATACATAGTTAAAGGATATCAGAGATGAAATACAATCCTTGAAAGACGACAATAAAACATTACAGGCTGAATTTAAGTCCTTATCTACTCGGACTGATAAGTTAGAAGATAAAGTAAAAATTTATGAGGAGAATAGAGGTCAATGGGATTTCGAATTAGACAGTTTAAATAACATCTTAGCGAAAAATATAGTAGTATTAATTTTCCATTTTCTTCGTCAGATTATAAATCTGAATTAGTAAACTTTATCACAAAAGAGTTAGAAGTATTATCACTAACCCCGCTAATATCGAATAACAAGAATAACAGAAACCTAATATTTACAATTTTGAAAGAAAAAACTAATATTATTGAAAAATAATTATTCCAAAACAAGTTTTCTTGCAGACCGCTGCTGGAGATCTAAATACAGAAAATATAAACTCTTACCTCTTATGAAGAAGCTGAAAGTAGAGGGAAGGAAAATTGCCATGAGAGATGATTATTTTATTGAAATAAATTTTGGAGGAATAAAAGAAAGAAATAATTATTTACTGAAGATATTGTCCATAGACATTAGTGGTCTGAAGCTGATAAATATAAATAAATGGCCGGGTGCTGATCAAATTCAAAATGAATTCATTAAAAATGTTCTAGTTCGTTTTTAGGAAAATTTGTTAAATATTTATAATAAAATTCTTGAGTCGAGGTGTTTCCCTGAAAACATGGAAAAAGTTTTGATATTTCCTTTACATAAAAGTAAATCAAGGGAAAACCCTTTGAATTAAAATTAATAAGGAAAACCCTTATTAATTTCCAATATATGTAAACTTTTTACCTCGATCCTGAACTCTAGCCTATGTAAATGATGTATTCAAAATTTTATATTAGTGTCAATCAGAATTAAATATGGAATATAGTTGTGTCAGCCAAATATTCCTCTTGCATTCATTAATTAATTTAAAATTACAGTATAAAAGATCAAAATTGTATACAATGTATATAAATTTTACAAAGACTATAGATAACGTCAATTATAACAAACTCTCGTGTAACATATGCATGAGTAAAAACTTTGTCCAATTAATTAAGGTTTTAGTGCAAACGAATCTTGGTCTGATTCATTCAAGTACCGAAAGATGTTTTACAAGGCAATGTACTGAATCATACATTATTCAGTATATAATGTGATGATCCTTTTCAATAAATCTGATATCCCAATTGTTACTTTAATGAAAATAGAGAAATATACATGTTACTATATGCAAGTGACGTGGTCATCAGAGCATATTCTCAATGTACGTTACAAAACAAAATATTTTGTAGAATACTCATTAGATGTAAATTTGATTTAAGACTAAAATATTAGTATTTAGGAAGGGTCATGGCCTCATGGTCATCATGGTTTTGAAAGACGTCGTTAACTCTCCAATTGGTGCAAAAGCATGGTGTTCGGATTCAGGATGGGTGAAATCCGATTTATTTTGCTAATGGTTCCAGCTTTTCATTGTGTCCGGCCTCAAACAAACAAGCCAGTACTATTGATCCTGAGCAACCATGTCTCACATCAAGACAATAGAACTGGCAAGATAAAATGAAATCATTATTCTCTCCGTTGGTTGTTTCAGTGTATAAAGCTTTTAAAACCTACCAAATGAGATTGATACTTTCCAAAAATAATTCACGTAGAAGAATAATACAGTATGAAATTCCGAACGTTGTAAGAATTGCAGAAGAGTGCAACAGTTCGAATGGCTTCCGTAAATGCGGCCTAAGGCCTTTTGACCCAGACATACATCAATATTTTCAGAAGCAGATTTTGCCCTTGTCGATGTACATCATAAAAATAGTACCTCCTGGCCTACTGAGGAGTGTATGGTAACGTTAAGAGAGAATTCCATCACAACCAACAACCCTGAACCTGCTAATGTTCTCACTCTCCCACAGGTGGTTAATGCCCCAAGCGACAATCCCAATCTCCACAATGTGACTAACACTCCAAATGATATGAATCATACTCCAGCAGAAGTGAACACCAGTCCAAATGAGAATTACACTTCAGAGGAACCAGAGCCATCAACTTCTGGTGAGTCTTGTAAAATTCCGAGAAATACTAAGTCAGATGTTTTCAATTTATCATTTTGCAACATTTCTCTAAAAGACATCTTTCCACTGCCGAAATTTGTTCATGCAAAAAACGCAAAAAACTCAAATATAAGAGAAAATGTCAAAAATCAGAAATAATGGCAAGTTCTCCTTACAAAGCAATGCTTGAAAAGAAAATGTATTCGAAAAAGGCAAGTTGCAAAAAAAATTTTAGCTGTGCGCCGTCTTCGGGTACAAAACAAAAATATTTGATTCGATAGCCAAAGTAGGCCAAAAAGACAATGCTAATTCAAGGAAATTTACTCACGAAATTAAACGATTATGAAGAAACCTTTTGCGTTGTATGTAGGGGAAAATATGAAGAACCACCATTAGAAAATTGGATTCAGTGTGGTATTTGTTACAATTGGGAACATGAACTTTGTTCAGATACTGAGAGATTTAATGGTAATGGTGTTCATATATGTGACAGTTGTGCCTAATTGTTTTCATTTTGTTACATTTTGTTACAACATGTTATGTGATATACGTTTCATAATTAAAATTAGTTTTAAACTTAATTTTCCACTTTGCCTTACATAATTTTACTTTGTCATAATTGAAATGTTATTCACATCAACTAAATTTTTTTTGGAAGAAGAGTCCTTACCTTATATTCTGGGTTCTTAATTTCTTTGATTTATAGGGTAATCAAATGAAAGGTGTTCAGGTGCACAATCATAAGTGAAAAGATATTCCGTGTGGCAATACCACGTTTTTAAATGTCATGTTTGCTAACCCTTTCTCGTGAGTAAATTCGCACATATGCCCTTTACGATTATCAATTTGGTATAAAATCAATTGAACTTCATCGTCGTATGGTGCAAGCGTTTGGCAAGAATGTCGTCTCTAAGTCTGCAATCTATGATTGGTTTAGTATATGTAAAGTTGGGCAAGTGGATAAAACCACTGAACAGTGGTTTGGTTATTCGTTTAAGGCAACGCAACACATTTCCGATCTGCCGAGGGACATAATACTTCCCAGGAAGTCTTTTATTGAAAAATGGCCCCTATTTAGGTGTTATTAACGCGAAGAAATCCCAGAAAACTCCACGTGACCAGTCCGTTGGCCAGGTGCGACCAAACCATGCTAGAAATGAGCAAAAGACAAAGTTCTGACTAGTCCACCATAGTTCATTACTTAATTGCCGTTGGAAAGGTCTGTAAGATCTTTCTTCGTGACAATACCACAAGTATCAAGTTTGATCCAGAAGAATCTGCTTGATTTCGGCTGGAAGATTCTCCCTCATCCCAAGATCGTCTCAGGAGAGGCAAACAGTGTACTTACCTTCTTCCAAGATCGAGAAAAAAATTCCAAAAATTATCATCATAAAAGTGATTTAGGGGCCAGTTTTCCATAGAAAACGTGAAGAAATCCATATTACTAATGTGAAGAAAACCCGAAAAACTCCACGTGGCCAGCTCGTTGACAAGGCTCGAATCACGAGCAGTGTTCAGTGGTTTATCCACTCGGCCCCTGGTGAGCACCCGTACAGCCTAAACATTGCCCCATTCGACTATCATCTCTTCCTATCCATGTAACACCTAGAGGGAAATCAGTTCACTGATGATGAAGCGATGAAAATCGTACTTGCAGAGTTCTTCGAGTCAAAACAGCCCGAGTTTTATTAAACAGGAATCCATGACCATTCAACATTACATTCAAATACCTTCTTCCATTGATCGGGCCGATTAATGGAAGAAGGTATTTGAATGTAATGTTCCTTGAATAAACTTAGAATGTTCTTAGAATAAATTTATAAAAACTTCCAGAAATTCTTATATCAACTCAATATTATTTAAAAAATAAAATATAAGTGATCACAGGGATATTCATGATAATTACTAAAGCTGAAGGCAACTATGTACGGAATTCTCGAGGTCGAGAATTAATGTGTTTCTATCACAAATAATTAAAAATTACATAGAACAATGTATACAACAAGCTATGGAATACATATGGGAGCAAGCAGTTTCCTACGCACAGTACAATGCAAACAAAGTTATCTAACAGAGAATTGTCTGTTTTTGAATACGCCAACAAAAATTAAGCTTGTCTTAATTCAATTAAAATTGAGCTATAATTCCGTAAATGGTGTTAATTATGTTTCGGATATTAACCCTTAGATATACTAGGCGTAATTCTGAATATTAATGTACATGGTGACTATTTTTATTACGAGATTTAGTATTTATAATAATAAAACACTAGTAACATATTTATAAATTTATTTACAATATGAAATATTATGAAAAATATCTGAAATAACTGAACTTTACTCGATTTGCATAGCTATAGGCGAGGACGTAGCCCATAAGGAAAGGTCGACTTTGCCAAGTTTCCTGTAAACGACAAGGAAGACTTCGATATTTTTATTTGTATAAGTCTTTATTATTTGTATTTTTACAATATATATTTTAATTAGTAACCTGTTTTAAATACATGTTAGCTCTTTCCAATTAGTTGTAAATGGCTGCACAAGCGTCTAGGCAACCGTCTATGACTATTTGGGGTGGAGCATAAATTTACGCGAAATTTCATTTTTCAAAAATGTCTCATGATCAACTTTAAATTAGATCTTTAAAAAATTTTTATTCTTATTTCTTTATTTACTCTTTATTCTTTATTTGAATAATTTAAAAATTATATATTAAATTATTGAAAATTTTATTTGTTTATTCTTATGTTAATCTGATTATGTTTTGTTATTAACAGTAATATTATAAATTGGTTCACTTATTATAATACAAAGCACGTCATTTACAAAAAGTAAAATAATAAAAATCTAAAATATTATTTTAATATTGAGAAAAAAAAAGTTTAACAAGAACTTTAGCTTATTAAAATTTTTTATTGTTTTAATTTAATATAAAAAAATATGATTTTAAATTAAATATTTATTATCTGTAAAAATGATTTCAAATTTTATTCTCATATTAACACTAGGAAAACTTCTAATTTTTTTTAAATCTTAAATAATTTACAAAACCCCTTCTAAATTTATCTCATAATCTTAATTATAATTTATCTAGATATTATATTTATTAAATTCCAAAGCTGAAATTTGATTAAGTATATTAATTTTGAATTCTCCAAGCGGGGAGTCGTGATCTCTTAATTGATAAACCATAATTTCTCCGTTCTAGTAATTAACTTTCCATTCTTTTCAACAAAGATATGGCGATTTCTCAGTGGAGAAAATTCTAATGTTTTTACTTGACATCGTTCATCAGGGATTTTTTAATATACTGAAGTAAAAAAAAGTTGGAAAATCTTCAATTTTCATAATTAATTTTATATGGAACATAACATTTATTTGTAACATGGGTTATAAAAATTTATTACCCACATTTTTTTTTATCATCATCACAAATAATTGTTAATGTAACTTTCTCATAAAAAAAACAATTACTATTTATAAAAATAAATTAATGATTTGATTAATATATCCTATAATTATAGGAATAGAGGACTATAATTATAGGATATAAAATATGATTAATATATACTTTTACAATTAATTTTTTTATATATATATTTCAATAATTTTAATAAATTGTTTAGAAATATTAAAAATATGATTATAAATTAAATACAGTAAAATTATTTTAATATTAAGAGCAAAAAATTGAGAAAATTTATTTTAAATTAATTTAAAAAATATGAGTAGAAGCTTTTCTATAAGTTTTGGAAGAAAAGAAAAAAAATATTAATGGATTAACATATATATTATTAAGTTAATTTATAAAATTTTTGAATGATTCTTAATAATATATTATAGACAGTTAAATAATAAATGCAAACATTCACTGCTCAGTTCATCCATTAGAAAAAAAAAACTTAAATAAGAAAAATAAAATTTGTAGAATTTGAAGAATTTTCCTAACTAAAAATAATTAAAAAGATAATTCAAAATTCCAATATCGAACCGGAAGAAATGATATTCCAACCACGAAAGGATTACCAATCATATATATCTTTCAGGTCGTTCAACTGTTGGTAAAGAAGTTTACGTGATAGGAATTATTTGCTTATCTCTGCAAAAATATACCAATTTAGAATGATAAATTGCTTTATATTCAATTCCAATAAATCAAAGAATGAAAAAATAAAATTATTTTTTTTTACCATTGTTTAATATTATGATGATTTATATTATTTTGCTTTCTCTCTTGAATACTTGTATGCACTAATATTTCATATAAGATGTGCATCCTGGAAAAAATTTAAATTTTGTTTATATGCATATATACTTCAAAATGTCATCTATAGAAACAATAAACAAGATTTACATATAAATTTTTTTAAAAAATCTTTATTTAATATGCTTTTAATAGTAAGAATTGGTTATTAAGTATAGAAATTGCTAAGTAATGTAATATATAGTTAATAGATAAAATATTTAAAAATGTAGAAAATTTTCATCGAAAAATAACCCGATCTATCAGTTAAAAAACTAAAATTTATAATAAATATTTCACTTAATAATAATTTTTTTTTATTTAATAATAGTGTCAATCTATCAATACATTGTATTAAATCTGCTACGAAGAACGTTGTGGACTGTGCTTTACAGACATATATATATATATATTTTTTTAACGCAGATGGAAAGACAAATCAAGAATGTTCAAAGAACAGTAAATCCGAGGAGGAGATGGGCAAAAAAAAGCACAGAAGGAACAGAACAACCTTCACTACCTACCAATTACATGAACTGGAAAG